>NC_142933.1:14875327-14895327 GCF_046866305.1 Octopus bimaculoides
GATTGATGAAGCAAATTTGCCATTATACCAATTAAGTGAAAGATAGATTTCAAGTGCAAAACCAGAAAGATCATTTAAATCCTAGAAAAAAAAATCTTACATAGCTCTCATTCTCTCATTTTCTCTTTCCCTTTCTCTCCCTCTCTCCGTCTCTCCCCGTTCTCTATCTCTCTCTAACACACACACACACACACACACACATACACACACACACACAAACATAAACACACAAACACACACACACACACACACACACACACATACACACACACACACGATGATTTTACTTTCTTTTTCCAAATAGAAAAAATACCTCAACTTTTACCTCTTACTTGCTTCACTCATTAGACAGTGACCATCTTGGAACACCGTCCTGAAGAATTTTAATCCGCTGAATCGAACCCGGAGCTTATTTTTTTTAAATCCTGGTACTTATTTTATCGCTCTCGTTACCCGAACCGCTAATTTACGAGAACATAAACACATCAACATCTGTTGTTAAACAATATTGTGGAAAAAACTCACACATAAAACAAAAATTTATAGATTTATGTATACGTGTGTATGAGAGAGGTAGAGATAGATAGAAAGACAGAGAGAAGGTGTGTGTGCGTGAGTCTATGTATAGACACAGGAATGGCTGTGTGGTAAGTAGCTTGCTTACCAACCACATGGTTCTGAGTTCAGTTGGATTGCGTGGCACCTTGGGCAAGTGTCTTCTACCATAACCTCGGGCCGACCAAAGTCTTGTGAGTGGATTTGGTAGACGGAAACTGAAGGAAGCCTGTCGTATATATATATATATATATATATTCTTGTATGTCTGTGTTTGTCCCCCAACATCGCTTGTCAACCGATGCTGGTCTGTTTACGTCTCCGTAGCTTAGTGGCTCATCAAAAGAAACCGATAGAATAAGTACTAGGCTTACAACGAATAAGTCCTGGGGGAAATTCCTTCCACTAAAGCCGGTGCTCCAGCATGGCCACTGTCAAATAACTGAAACAAGTAAAAGAGTAAACGAGTATAGGTTGTACATATACGTGTTTTTCTTTACCTACATTTTATTGATTACCATAAACATACAAATAATTTTATTGAAAATTTGTGCCGCAAATCGAAAGAAACACATAACATTTTCAATAACCATGACATTTTCAGTCCGTATTCAGCACTCCTGTCTCATTCAACCAACAAATCATAAACCGTCACACGTACACATATGAACACATAATCAAGCACACAAACACAATCACAGACACAGATAAACACACACACACATGCACGTACTTACGCATGTACACACTCTCATTTACTCATAGTATATTACTCTACGTTCATGAACACGCGTATATACTTACCCACCTACATACATACATACATACGTAATCTTGCGGCCAAACATACAAAAGCTTACAGTCCGGTGGTGGCCATAACCACTTTTCATATGAATACATAGCGATGGTATGTGGTGAAGAAAACTGCAAAAAAAGGCAAGCGTAGCAGACCAGACATTGTGATTCGGGACGAGGAAGAGAAGCTTTGCTCATTGTGTGAAATTAGTTGCCCACGGATCTCAACTTAAAGCTAAAGATGAAGGAAAAAAGTTACCCTGCACTGCTGAGAAGTTTACACTACTCTTGATGTAATTATTGGGTTACAAGTATATGTAAGAAACTGCCTCAAAATTAATCTTGAGAAATTAGGCTTCACAAAACCAGAAAAGAGAAAGCTAATTAGAAGATTACAGACACAAGCCATCAGTGAAATTGTCAAAATTTGTTAAAAATTCCAAAAGTTTACTAATTATGTATATAACGCCCACGTCTCGACATGCAACAATATGCATGAAAATGCAGTGACTCCAAGTAGTGCACATATACAGGCAAACATGCACATACCTAATTCATGTTATTTAAAACTCCGGGGAAGGCGATTTTGAACTAAGTTAGAAACCGGCTTTTTAGATTTCTCCGGAAATCTAGAAACATAACTGGGTATAACAAAATGAATACATTTTCAATTGAAATAATGATTCAGGGTAAATTCAGCACATAAAATATCTCTCAAATTAATGAGAGATATATTCAAAAGTTTGCCATGTGACAAGAACACTCCAATTGTATTAAGACGAGATGATGCAACAATTTCGAAAACTTTTCTGTGTATGTTTTGTAGTTTTATTTCTTATAGAATATAGATATCATTGTTATGAATACTTAGCAAGCATTTCCAAGATGGCAATACATAAAATGAAGAAATATTAAAAGTAATTCATAACGACTGCACTTATAATTTGTGCTGAAGTATCTCGCCATGACTTTGGAGTTCTCTATGATTTTATTGACTAAGCAATGGCGAATCACTGTCTCATTCTTTATGAGAGATGCTTCTATGCGTCTGTGTTTATACGTGTGTGTGTGTGCGTATGTGCTTATGTATGAGTCATATGTGTGTGTGCTTGTGCATATATTCGTTTATTCTTTTACTTGTTTCAGTCATTTGACTGCGACCATGCCGGAGCACTGCCTTTAGTAGAGCGGGGTACATAAACACACCCACATCGGTTGTCAGACGATATTGGTAGGACAAACATCGACACACAAATACATACTTATATACATGCATACGTATATATATATATATATATATATATATATATATATATATATATATATATATACATATATATATATATATATATATATATATATATATATATATATATATATATATATATATATATATATATATATATATATATATATATATATATACGACGAGCTTATTTCTGTTTCCGTCTAACAAATCTATTCACAAGGGTATGGTTTTACCAAAGGTGCTACGCGGTGTGACTGAACCTAGAACCATGTGGTTCAGAAGCAAGCTTCTTATCATACGGTCACTCATGTACCTACATATATATATATATATATATATATATATATATATATATATATATATATATATATATATATATATATATGTTGCTGGAAGTCATACGGTCGTCCGTTGTGTGGTCATTCTATTCAGGGTTTTGTAAATTTCTCATTTACAGCGACATTATCTCTTCAGCTCTGTGGAACAAGGATGAAAACTTAGCCCCTCATGTGTGTTGTCTAACCTGTATAAGGCTACTCACTGCATGGGGCAAATGTTCATGCCATATGCTCTTTGCCATCCCTATGATTTGGAGAGAAGTCAAATATCACAGTTCAGATTGCTACTTATGATTGACGAATATACAAGTTATAACATCAAAATCCAAGCATACTGTAGAATATCTTAATTTACAATCTGCTATGAGATCAGTACTTCCCAGACAACACTTATCTGTACCTGGCCCTCCAAAGCAAATGACACTTAGTGACGATGAGTCAAGTAATGACATAAACTTTGAGCCTAACTATTCTTCAAGTGAACACATTTGTTGAGTCAGGTAGATCTGAACGATCTTTTGCGGGATTTAAACTTGTATAAAAAGCAAGCTGAACTTCTTGGTTTCAGGTTAAAGGGCTGGAACCTTCTCCTGAAAGAGAATAAAGTTAGTGCTGATAGTGCTTGGCACTGTGATTTTGAAAATCCTTTTCTCACTTGAAGATGGTGTGATGTTTTGTAACGATGTTATGGAAGAACTTAATCACAAATATAGCAGGAATTAGTGGCGTTTGTTTATTAACTCGTCAAAATGAAGCTTCAAAGCAGTTTTACTCCACAATGGAGATAGGTGTCCGTCTGTTCTACTGGCCCATGCAGCTAACATAACAGAATCATCTGAGAGCATGAAGTTTCTGTTACAAAAAATTATATATAAGGAACAAAAATAGAATGTGCTATAGATAATACTTGCAAGAGATTCGTGTTTTTGAAAACTATATTTTCAAGAGTAAACGACTCAAAATCAAGGAGGGTATTTGGGGGGGGGGGCTACATATAAGAAAACTGATGAAAGGCCAAGAGTGTGGTGAAGAGGTCAATGATGTTGCAAAAGCTGCGTGGCTGTCATTTAAGAAATTTTGCAGTGAGTTTTGGAGGGATCTTGGAACAGAGAACTATTCTGACATTGTGAAAGAACTACGAACATCTTACAACGCCTTGAGATACAATATGAGTCTAAAATCCACTTCTTGAATTCTCACTCGGAATTTCTCCCTACAAATCTTGTGGCCATCAGTGACAAGCACGGCGAGAGTTTTCAGCAAGATATTCTGACCATAGAAACTAGGTACCAAGAAAGTGGGGATCTTCTATGTTGCCTGATTGTTGTTGATCATTCCAGAAGCTAAATACATAGGCCTCTACATTGTAAAGGTAAGTTTCCTTGTATTATCAGCCTGATTTTTGAATTCATGAAATACAATTATTTAACAATTTACATATGCTATCACAGAAACACTATGACGCACAGAAAAAAAAATTGTGCGGACCAATTATAACTGTCAGCCTTACGTCTGCATTAATATAGTACATTTGTTGGATAAATTAATTATTCGGTCACATAAAAACCATGTTCGATAGAAAAATTCTAAAAACAGTTTCGAAATCTGCGTTAAAAGTACTATACAGTTCTCCTTCTTTAGTTCATGGGACAGTAAAAAGTGCGAATTTTGTTGATCAGTGTTATCAAATCAATAGACTTTCTAAATTCAGTAGAAAATATTTCTATTCACTTATCTTTATAGACACCAAGTTACTTCGGTATTTGTCTATATTTGGATTGTTTCCAGGGTATTAGGCTTCATGAACAATATAAATGATGAAAGAGCTGAATCGCCAATTCTAAATGCAGAATGGCAAGGTCCAAGCTGTTGATGTAAAACATTGTAGGATGGAGTTCTTCTTGTGTCCTTTCAATGAGGATGAAATACTAATTGTATGCTTCATAAAAAGGTAATGCATTAAATAGCTGCATTGCATCATCTTCAGATGTCTTAGTAAATGCTGTTAGAAATCTTTGGCAAGCAGTATGGGATGAGGTTGGGAAAGATGACCGCAAGATGCTGAGTTTTACAGAGGATATGATAGTAAAGCTTGCGATAGCTCTGCCTAATCTTAAGCTCTATACGCTTGGTCACTGAATCAGTGATCTGTCCAGTCGCATGTGAGAAACTGGTAGACCATCAGCAATCTCTCACATGTGGCATGAAGAAAAATGTAAGAAGGGATAAGATTGTTTGCGAATTCCATCTCGTATTACTGATGTTCGAAATTTTGTGAAACTTGATGAAAGGTATGTCTCGCTCTTCATGTAAATACCTGAAGGTAAAGGTTAAGTGGAACAGAAACTTCCTATCATCTCTCCAAACACCTTAATCTTCAATAATGAGTTCCATTCTGGAATGTGCCTTGAAGTTCTTCGTAATTTGTCATGAGTTCTCTGACAAGAAAATATTCGACGTTCAGTGAATTGCTTGCGCTTGTTAGCCCCTCTTCCATAATAATGTGCATGATTCTGTTCAAGACATGGTGTTAGCAGCTCACAAACTCTGGCTTGTCATAGCCTTTGCTCAAGAACATTGTCTGCAGTCTAACCACTACTCCACTCTTTCGTCCTGTGTTCACACTCGTCGTATCATCAACAATCATTGAGATTGCACCTCATTAGTGAAATTCGTCCGAGACGCTTTTCACTCTTTCTGAAATGGTCTGACACTTGCCATCACACACCTTCAGAGCAGCCAGCTTGATTTCACGTGTTTCATTCGTGATGACAAGCGCTTGATATTCATTTCCATCAATATGTTTACCATGGAAATGCAGGCTCCGTTTCTGATTGTGTAGCGTATCAATCAAGTGTTTCTCCTTTTCACCAGCTTTGTTGAACGGGTCATTTTGTAAATGCCTTGCTGACTAGGAGCTGGAATATCAATGTCCTCCTCTCATAATCATTTGCAGATTTTCACAACCATGTTGGTAGAGACGTTTGTTCAAGTTACAAATCCCGTATCAATTTCAGATTTGTTGTGCCTTCTTCTTGTGAAAGAATATATATATAATGTATATATGAAATTTTGAATTTAGTTTTCGGCCCCCCCCCCCCTACTACCTTTGCGGACCACCAGGGGTCTACAGACAATAGCTTGGAAACCACTAATGTAAGCAATAAGTTTCTTTTATAATGGCTACTTACTTTTTACTCCGGAGACTCGAGATGTACAGCAAATATTTAGACTTCGACAAATACACAATACCTGAGAAAATTAAATAAGTAATTAGAAGTTCTTGTTATTGCGAAGACAATTCCACGAGATGACAGGATTTTAATATTGACAACGAATCAATGTCAGAAAATTGAAACCGCAAAAACTTAAACAGTTTGTTATCAAATAGATTTGCCAGTCCGTAAACGTTGAATGATTTCTTTCGAAATTACCTTCAGAAATTCAAATTATTAGATTGTCCTTCAGACGGACAGGCACGCGCGCGAAGATGCATACGCACACACACACACACACACACACACACACACACACACACAGACACACAAGCACGCAGTGAAATACACACAAACACATACATATGCCTGTATGTATGTGTATGCAAGAGTGGCTGTGTGGTAAGTAGCATGCATAACAACCACAGGGGTTGCGGGTTCAGTCCCACTGCGTGGCACCTTGGGCAAGTGTTTTCTACTATAGCTTTTGGCCAACCAAAGACTTGTGAATAAATTTGGTAGACAGAAACTGAAATGTGTGTGTGTGTGTGTGTGTGTGTGTGTGTGTGTTTGTCTCGTCATCATCGCTTGACAACCGATGCTGGCGTGTTTATATCCCAGCGACTTAGTGGTTCGGCAGAAAGAAACGATAGAATAAGCACTAGGCTTACAAAGAATAAGTCCTTGGATAAATTTGTTCGAGTAAAATGTTGTTCGTGCATGGCCACAGTCAACCGACTGAATCAGATAAGAGAATATGTACACACACACACACAGACACACACACACAGAGACACACACACACATACACACACACACACATGCACACAGAGTGGGAGATATGCAGATACACACGTACGTAAATACATATATATATATATATACATACAGAAATGTCTCAATAATATACAGACACTCACATTCTCATACGACCAAAGCATACGCATGCTCACAGCGACGTAGATTAATAAGTGCGAAGGTATTGTTTTCAGTCGTATTCGTTTGTTTATTTGTCCGTGGACAAGATATCACAAGAACCACTGCATGGATTCAGATAAAACTTTCAGGGATGTTTGGCCGCGTGACTGGCACGAACGGTTTAGATGTTGGGATCGATGCGGTACCGGATAAGGATTCTGGATTATTTTTGCTGTTATTTTACTTAATTTTTGAGAACGGTTGGGTACATTTTTAGTATTCTTGTTTGTGAGAGCAGTCGAGTCTATTTCAGTTATTCTCATATTAAAAATCGTCTCTGACTAATCATTTAGTGGAGGTTGGTGTTGCCTTTGCGGAGGATTGCGTCTATTGAGTGCCCTTATTATTAAAACTGTGTACATAAAAAGAATGATAATTTTAGGAAGAAGAAGAAGACGAAGAAGAAAGAGGGGGAGGAGGAGGAGGAGAAGGAGAAGAAGAAGAAGAACGAGAAGAAGAAGGAGAAGAAGAAGAAGAAGGAGAAGAAGAAGAAGAAGGAGAAGGAGAAGAAGAAGAAGTAGTAGTAGTAGTAGTAGTAGTAGTAGTAGTAGTAGTAGAAGAAGAAGAAGAAGAAGAAGTAGTAGTAGTAGTAGTAGTAGTAGTAGTAGTAGTAGTAGTAGTAGTAGTAGAAGAAGAAGAAGAAGAAGAAGAAGAAGAAGAAGCAGCAGCAGCAGCAGGAACATTTCAGTGGAAAAGGCCGCAGGGTGATAAATAAATGAGGTTATCTCGTGTGAATGGTGGTCAGAACAAGGTCAGTGAGAAATTACTTTGTCAATGCTGTTGTAATTCTTTGCCTGCGACGCTGGAAGTTGTTGCGGTTGTCGTTCGTTGTAATCGTCATCACACTCGGTGTTGCCGCTACAGACGTCATTGTAGTTTGCCTTTGTAGTTAGTTTTTAATAGGCTTCTCTTTCGAAGTATAAAGGGACGTAGGGAGTTCTAAGAGTGTGCCTTCCAGAATTCCTCGTTATAGATATTGTACACGCACAGACACACAGACACACACACACACGCACTTACGCACACATATGTGTATGTATGTGTGTGTGTATGCACATAGATATAAACGTACGTACCTACACACACACATACACACACACACACACACACACACACACATATATATATATATTTAGAGAGAGAGAGAGAGAGAGAGAGAGAGAGAGAGAGAGAGAGAGAGAGAGAAATATAGAAAGACAGAGACAGGCATATAAATAGATATATATGGATACACACACACACACACACACACACACACACGCACACACACACACACATGGAGGTAAAGCATTTTCTGTATGTTTTCCTGTCTTGTTTTTTGTCCGCCACTACATTCCTCCATGGCAAGATTTAATTTGTGTATACAAATTTAATTTGCGGGCCATGGGAAGAGCCGTTTTAACGATGCGTCCTGCCCAGCTCTTCGAAACGCCGGTGTTAAAACGGGGGTAGCTGATGAAGTAGAATGTTCTCTATGTGGCTTGTGTGTTTTCTCGTCTACGTTTCGTTTGCAATGTCCTGTACCCAGATATGCACCTATACATACAGGTGGATGTCGGTACGCACATACCT
Organism: Octopus bimaculoides; assembly: GCF_046866305.1. NCBI lineage: Eukaryota > Metazoa > Mollusca > Cephalopoda > Octopoda > Octopodidae > Octopus > Octopus bimaculoides. Next base: position 14,884,030 of record NC_142933.1, read on the forward strand.
GTACGTATATATGCATATACTCATTTACTATTTGTTTATATATATATATATATATATATATATATATATAGAGAGAGAGAGAGAGAGAGAGAGCGAGAGAGAGAGAGAGAGAGAGAGAGAGGGAGTGAGAGATACATACATATTCTTTTATTTGTTTCAGTCATTTCACTGCGGGCATGCTGGAGCACAGAGACATACACACACTCACACCATTTTGAACTCTAAGACAAGTCCAGAACTCAAAGAACAGCCCAGAAACAAAAAAAAAAAATCCTTTTGATACCACAATGCTGTACCCCACCAACCAAACTCCCACATTATTTCTAAAAATAGAAAACATTTCTTATACACACACAGAAGATGATAAATGGAAGGCCGTTCATTCCCCTAAAATTCTGTATAAATACCTAAATATGATTCCTTCTGTATATATGCTTCTATACAACCATGATTTTTGATGACCTTAAAATAATTATAAATTAATTTTACTACCTATTTAAAATAATCTAGCCTGTGACAATTGAGACCTCCAACGTTCTTGGCCTCCGGCACTATATACCTGCTCACCGTTATCGGGGCCGAAACTGCCGTCCGCAAGTGCAAGCCCTGTGAGCCAGAGTGGCTGTTCCAGCGCATCTTCTTCGCTGTCCTCCGAGGCAACTCTTTTTCATTTTATCTGCTGGATGCATGACAAATGGTTCCATATTGTGGGAGGCAAGATTCTCCGCTTTCTCTTCCTTATTATTATCTGTCCCTTTCTGAAAATTTTAATTTTTGCACTGTAGTAATTGGTGACAACAATTTCAGCTGGAATGACCACATTCACAATACGGTCGATATCGCTCGTAGGATTAGCTCCTGGACCCTAAGCACACTCCGGCGGAGAGAGCAAGGTGTCATCATTCTTCTTTTCTCCTCCTTTGTACGGCCACACCACGAATACTGCTGCCCCCAGTGGTCTCCCCACACAAATCGTCATGAAAACTGAATCACCATAGATGTATTTCATTAAAATAATTAAGGGCATAACAAACCTCGATTAATGACACCGCCCTAAAGCATTGAATCTGTATTCTCACCAGCTCCACCGTAAGCGACACATCATTTGCACGATATGGAGAATATACAACCAGCATTGCCCAAACAATCTGAACATCAATTTCAGAATTCATCCAAGGCTAGGATCACGTGCCATACGACCCCTACCTAAATTCAGCATCACAACACATAAATACACTGCAATATAATTTCTTTTCCTCATCAGGCCCTGTCTTTTTCTCTCACTGCTTTGTTTCAAATACAGTAGTACAAATTTTACCTATTATTAGAGAAAAAAATATAGCCTCATGCTGATTTGCGTTCACTATTTTTTTTTATATGGAATTAGTAACGAGATTCTTATATTTTAAAATGTCTGTAAATCCCAATGTCTATCTTCCCATACGTAAAAATAAAACGTTTTATTTTTTTTATACGAAGAGAATAGTATTAATGTAATGTAAACACAGAAGTCAGTAAATGATGAACGCATGTTTTCTATTTTAGGAAATACATAATGGGTGGCCCATGGAAAATACATCGATCGGTTGCTGCGAACAGGTACAAATGGAGATTAAGTTGCTACCATTCTCATTTAAAGTTGAATTACACTCATAGCTACATCTAGAAGAGAGACACTGGATTCGGACAAGATTCCCACGGTTGCGATGTATTCTACCTGTAGCTTTGCCCATGGAAGAATGAGTTGTAGAAAAAGAACTATAAATGATATACTAAAAGGATTTATGTGCAATGAATAAAAATATAAAGCAAAGGAAAAAAAAAATATTTATCAAAATATAACCATCGTCAGACAGTGCATGTCGGTTTCAAAGTTTGGCTAAGAAATTGAGTTTAATTAGAATTTAGAATATCCTTAACAGTGCAGGCAACTTTAAAAAAATAACTGCTGAAAAAGTTATAAACTATTTGAACAATTTTTCATGTTGTAAATGTGGAACGTTTTAAAAGTTGCTCTAAATGCGATATTGTGATGCTCCCAACAACCAAGCAAGCACTCCAACGAGTTGTAAATTCCGATCTATAAAATTTTCGAAGATGCAATATAACATTAAGAATATATATCAACTTAGAGAATAATATAATAATGGAAAGGGCAATTATATTATTAGTACAGTTATCCAAGTCTGTACTACAAGATAGTATTAGGTGAAATGCTATGTGACTAATCCCATAAAACAGAATATATCCATCATTAATTTAAATGTTATTATATAATTGGCCATATATGTTAAAATGGAGGCAATAAAATATACCAATATTGTATGGAATTTGTCCAAGTTTCTAAGAATAGAAATATACCGGTTGTTAAAATTTTATCTGCAAGCTAAACAGCATTTATTGATCAAGAGACGAGGTAAAAAAAAAAAATACAAATATAATGAACAATAAACCATTTGCAAATTTTATTTCATTTTTCTGTCCGATTATATGCGTATGTGTGTGTGTGTGGGCGGGTGTGAAGGTGTGTGTGTGAGTGTGTGTGTGTGTGTGTATGTGAGTGTGTGGGTATGTATGCATATACAAATATATATGTATGTGTGTGTGCATATATATATATATATATATATATATATACATATATACATATACATTACATACATATATCTGTCTCCCATTTTCTCTGTATATGTTAATACATACATACATATATATATATATATATATATATATATATATATACATATATATATATATATATATATATATATATATATATATATATATATATATATATATATATGTGTGTGTGTGTGTGTGTGTGTGTGTGTGTGTATATATATACTGAGAGAGAGAGGAAGAGAGAAAGAGGAAGAGAGAGAAACATAAGTTGATATATAGATAGATGGATAAATAGAGATAAATGCATAAATGGAAGTGTGTGTGAGTAAAAATATACACATATGTATGTATATGTGTACGTATACAATATAAAGCACCTGACGTTTTTAGGCTAATGAATATATAGGAGTAACCGTATTATCAATGCGAATTAATCGTTGGTTGCACACGGCAAAAGTATCCTTGCGTATGGCGTTTTTGATTCATACCATTAAAACAGTATGTCTTTTGACCATCATCTTCGTAAAGAAACGAAAGACGTTGAAGAGAGCATCGAAATTAATGAAAGAAAAAGACTCCCAGACTTCATTGCATGATGCGAAACAAAATCGTTTAAGTCGCTGTTCTATTCGTCATCGGCCAAGAGATAACTTCCATGGCAAGCTACATGGAACGCTGTCCAGATATATTAAGAAGCAACTTCGAGTTTTCAGAATTGTTCAGCAGTTGTCAGTATATTAAGAAGCTTGCTTCCGGTCTTGCGCAGTGAGTCAGTTTCTTCTGAATCAAGGTAGATGTGAGCCAGTTGCGCTCCATCCAAAAAATAAATAAAAGAACAACAAAACAGAGAACGGTCGGCGAGGTAGGTGAGTTTGTCTTTTTTCTAAGATGGGAGAAATTTATTATAGTGTATTTATTGTTAATAAATCGCTCAAAGCTATAGGACAATTTTGCCTTCCCTCGGTGGCCGCTGTTTTTTGTGTACTGAGGCTTGCGTAGCAAGCTTGTGTTGTGCCTTCCTTTCTGGGGACGTATCTCGACTCGAGAAATGGTTGAACTATTTGTGAAATTATGCAAAAGCAATTTGTTCACTTTTAGTGAATAGTTTTTGTGAAAATTGCTGTGTTCTCCAAGAAATTGAATACGATTACTAATTTTTTTAAAAAATTGTGGAAGCCATTCAGGTGCAGGATTCCGTGTACATGTGGCCTGGATTACTAGTGGCCGGAAAATTGTTCGTTGGAACTTTTGAACTGCGTTCTTTTTTTCTTTTTTTCTATTTTTGTATGATTTTTTTCTGCATCCGAACTATTTTTCTTTCTTCTGTCCTCCCTTCTGCTTTTTTTCTGTGTGACTTTCTGCTAACAGTTGAACAATACAATGAACAATAAGAAAAAATACCATCTTGGAGTGGGAATTATGCCCACCCAAAAAATGGATGAGGGAAATGGAGGAAAGAACGGTGGTGTTGAGGACTTACTCCAAGTTACTCGACACCATTACGGTCTTTCCTCAAACTGATATAGAAAAAGAATTGGCGGAACATCTCCTCACCATAAAGTTTATAGTCAGGGGTGCCAAGTATGCAACAATTTGGTTGCTATTTGACACCCCTGAAGTGGCTCGCAAATTTGAGAGCCAGCCCATTGTAGGGCAGGATATCTTGTTTCTCCCCACTTACTGTGGGAAGAAACTGACACGAGCTTGGATCTGTGGGCTGCCACCCGGCATAGAGCCTGAGTGGATAGAAGACACTATCCGCCAGGGGATGGTTGGTAGTGGATCCAGGCTCATTAATGTTAAAATTCTGCCTTCAGTTAATTGGGTTGGCTCGAAAGCTATGTTGACCATATGGACCCAATCAACTAAAGATCTGGTTTTCCCAGATTTTCTGAGGATGGCGGGCCAAAGGTACCCGGTGATCCTTGAGGGACTCCCCCCCCCCCGCCAAGTGTCACCAGTGCCTGGAGCCTGGCCATATTAGAAAGAACTGCATCCAGGGCCGTGGTAAGGTCCTGGAGCAGAATAAAGAAAACGTGCCCGCCGCCCCCCTATTGGAGGGGGAGATTTGTCGCCGAGACACGAAAGTGACCCAGGAGCAGACACCCATTAAAAAAAGTAGTTCTGCTCTGCAGAAAATAATGAGGAGGCAGTAGCCTCAACAGAAAAAGGAAAGAAGAGAAAGGCGGGCATTAATAGTTGCCCGCCGAAACCTCAAACAAATGTGGAGTTGGAAGAGGGATTGAGTTCCCCGGGTAAACCGGCGGACTCTCTTCTCTCACCGGAAAAAAGCACAAAAAAGAAAAAGGTGCCAACGGAGGTTGAACCACCGCCGCCGGGAATTGTGCCACCGACGGTGGAAAAGTCTACCTCTTTACCGGAGAAAGAAGAATCGTTGGTCTTCTTCTACAAAGGTGGGGAGATAGAAAAGGAGTTAGAAAAATATCCTAAGGCAGCAACCATGGCTTGCATGCGGGATCCCGAATGGCCTCCGCAGATAATTGTGGAGGTCTTAATGTGGGACACAGTGCAGAAGCTATATGACTTCAGAGAAATATTTTACGTGGTGCCTGGCGACGCCGACACGCCACTCGACGTGTGCCCAGAGAGGGCGTGGGCGTTGATGGGAATCGGACACACACGTGATGAGGAGGGTTATGCATGAAAGGCAAATATGTTTCAGCGATAGATATCATGAACAATATGAACATTTGTAAGAGGCTTGTTGCCTCATATATGAGAACAATGTTTTCGGGGATCAAGCAATCGGCGGGCGTCGCTGTTTCCCCCCATTTATTCATTATTATCACTTTCATTACACATACCATTATGTCTTTGTCCAACCCGCAGCTCCTTTCTTTTTTTCCCCTTTTCTTCTGTGTAAGGCCGTCATAGCCAATAAAATGAAATAAAGAAGCTTGCTTCCGAACCAAATGTTTCTGGGTTCAGTTCCAGTGTGTGGTACTCTGGGCAAGTGACTACTGCCATGGCATCGGACTGACAAAGCCTTGTGAGTAGATTTAGTAGACAGAAACGGAAAGAAGCCCATCGTATATATATGTGTGTGTGTGTGTGTGTGTGTGTGTGTGTGTGTGTGTTGTCGTGTGTCTGTATTTGTCCCCACAAACACCGCCTGACAACCTATGTTGGTGTGTTTACTTCCCCGTTACCTAGCGGTTCCACAAAAGAAACCGACAGGGTAAGTACTAGGGTTACAAAGAATAAGTCCTGGGATCGATTTGTTCGACTAAAGGCGGGGGTCCAACATGGTTGCAATCACATGACTGAACCAGGTAAAAGAATATATATATATGTATATATATATATATATATATATATATATATATATATATATATATATATATATATATATATATATATATATATATATATACATACCTACATACATGCATACATACATACATGCATACATACATACACACACTCACACACATAAACAAACACACACACACACACACACACACATACACACATACATATATAAATATCACTACTACCATGCACTTGCCCCTTTAACATCCTGCTACTGTTATGGCACTCCCGCATTCGTCTTCTTCTTCTTCTTCTTCTTCTTCTTCTTCTTCTTCTTCTTCTTCTTCTTTTTCTACTACCTCCTCTCTGTCAAGAATTCACAATGACCTTTAACCCACAAGAGAGACAGAGACAGGCAGAAACAAGGAAAACACCCCTTGTATTTGAACACTATGCAAATATTCTTTTAAAAAACTTTACTTTTAATTTTTTCCAAAATTTAATTTAATTTCCATTCTTACAGTTGAAAAAGTCCTAATCACTGGAATAGGTACTGAAATGTATATTTATAAAATTATTTTAGCATTTTCCACCTTGACTTTTTTCCATACACACACACACACACACACACACACACACACACACACACACACACACACACACACACACACACACACACACACACACACACACACAAACACATATATATATATATCGACGTACGTTCACTTTGTTCTCTTATATGTAAGTATATATTTCTCTAAATCATGTACCACTCTGTTCTTTCTCTCTTTTTTCATTCTCTCCTTCTTTCTATCATCCCCTTCACCCTAACTTCGTTCATTCCACTCTTCGTTCTTTCGTTCCCCCTCTCTCACCTTTTCTTGCCTTCTCTTCATGCTCACTTTCCCCCTCTTTTCACTTCACTGTGTCCCTGTCATTTTTTCTTGCCCCTTGTTATTTCTTCTGTCCCTCTGCCTCTTCCTCTCTCTCTCTCTTCTCTCTCCACGTGCCCGGTGTCCGGCCAAGCATGACCTTTCTTGGTTTGACCGCTGTCTGTGCAACATCAATATTCTTCCATGTGCCTGTCAAATCTTGTATCCCTGCCGTAAAGCTTTACTTTCACACATGCCAGCTTAATTTAATTCGACCTTAGTCGACAGACACCTGTTGTTATGTCCTGTAATTTGTATTTGTGTAACATTCTCCGTCTTTTTTCCATCCTTGTTTTCGTATACATTCGCTGCTTTCCTCCAAGGAATCTAATGCTCCAAGGTTAGTTTTTCCTTGGGGCTGGCCAGATTGGAGCAATTTCGAGTGTAACTACCCGAAATTGCAAAGATAATCTGGAACTCGACTGAGGAAAGAAACCTCCGAATGACCCGTCCTTATTTTCTTTCTATCGTCTATCTGGGTGTTTTGCTGTGCCATTCTGGTATCACCTAACTGTCTGAATGTTTTACGTTCTTGTCCCATTTTGTATTTTTTAATCTATCTATCTATCTATCTATCTATCTATCTATCTATATATATATATATATATATATATATATATATATATATATATATATATATATATATATAAAAATTTATTTTCTACTTGGCTTGTGAATCATGTAGTTTTATATCATAGCATCTAATTTGTCTATAAGCGCTTGGGCACGAAGTTTTACTTTTAAACATACCATTTTCATTTTGTGTCGACGTGATATTAAAGAATTTACGGATTAGCTTGTTGATGTGGATACGTTTAATGAAGAATGCAGAAGTTTTATTTAGTTAAATGAAAGATTTATTTGTATAACTGCCTCATCGGTGCGTGAGTTAAACAAATATTTTTATACAAGGTTTTTTGAGTACCTAAATGAGAGTAAACCGGCAAACGTTTCGAGTAATCCCTTAAAATTTACAAATATATATATATATATATAGGTTATTTTAAATCTCTGCGGGAGATATGAACAGGAGCAATACAGAATCGTGACTTATAATTGCCAACCAAGTATAGTGTCCTATACTGGACAGTGCTACTAACATTTATAGCCTCAGAAAGACACCTCTTCCAGCTGGCTGAAGACACACATACTGTGTCCGATTAGTATTTGCGAGGAGAGGTCATCGCACCCATCCCTATATAGCTTATTTCTCCTTTTTCGAGATCAGTGACGGTTGTCGCTGGAAAACGCATATAGTATTTTGCAAGTTGACTGAGTTTTCATCACCAGCTGGTGATTAACACTCGATGAAAACGGGTAACTACCCAGAAACTCGAGTCCACGTGAGGCTAGGCGTGGGAGCGATTAGCTCCCCTCGCAAATACTAATCGGACACAGAATATATGTCTTATATATATATATATACTACGGGCTTCTTTCAGTTTCTTTTACCACCTTCATTTACCAAATTCACTGAAAAGGCATTGGTCGGCCCGAGTCTATAATAGACAACTCTTGCCTAAGGTACCAAGCAGTGAGACTGAACCCAGAGCCATTGGTTTGGAAGCAAACCTCTTACCACGCAGCCACGTCGTCGTACACCAATATTTCTAAATATTTCGTTACGTGTTCATACCGTCCTATGACATTTCCTGCAGATCAATGATATGTCTTTAGATTTGAAACACCATACCCGAAGATACATGTGGTTCAGTCAGTCGCCGCTCATGTGATGGGAAATAGTAGATAACTGCGTCACCACGAGCACTTCTGTGCTAAGGAGATAGTGTGACGTTATGTATAATGAAGTTCGAGATGCACTTTATCTAAATAAATGTCAAGATAATGACACTTGGAACGCATTTTGTAATTTCACAAGCCGATCTTGAATGAACCTGGACAAAAATTTAAAAAATATATATATATACATATAAACTTCAGCAACGAATAAATATTACCCGTAATATGAAGTATGCAGAGTTAAGCTCTGAGAACGATCTCTGTATATTTAATTATTAACCAGTCATGCTGATTATGTCACTGAGAAACGAGAAGCAGCAGCATCGATTTCACGGGAAAGGCAGTCTTATGATTATTTTACGCAGAGTTACTGAAGAAACTTCTCTTGAATGAATTATCTTTATAACCGTTATATAAGTCCTGTCGAAAAATGCAATTTTCTTGGCAGTAAAATTGGCAGTAATTCGGTTTGACGTAAACCCTTCCTCACATAAAATTGATTAAAGTCGAGCACCGTAATGGTGCGCATGTATTACCTTTCAGTGCAATTTTAAATGTGACTGGTTTCAAGAAAACCACCTTAACAGGATTTGTGGTACAGATACGTTCTTTGCAATAAAATATGCAGCTGCAAATGCAATGCATATATACAAATATATGTGTGTGTATATACTCACACACGCACACACATACACATAGACATTTATAATCTAGGTAATAAGCTTATAACTTGCATTTCAAAGCACTTCCGCGGTTATCGGTTTCCATATGCCATCATACATTAGGAATATGCCTTTTACCGGATATACATTTGGAAATCGGATAGTGTACGCATAAATCATACAAACAAATATAAACCATTCTTCAGAACCCCGCAGAGCCATGTGTGTTTGGGGAATTCATGGTGGACTACGTGACATGGAGTCAGCTCAGCCTGTGCATCTGCTGACGTATATCCACCTCTCCTCTCTGTAGACGACTGGCCCTCTCAAAGGAAATCGGGTGCCATCCAGTGTGGCATGATCACGAACGTATTAGTGGGACACCTTGAGCAGCACCGCCTAGCATGTTCCGCTCGTCGGCTTCCGACCCACACAGAGCAGTTTGGATCAACATGGTGCCTCAATCACGACTGGCGCTCTGCTTGATAGCGGCCGTCTGTGCATTGGTGTTCCCCGTATCTCTCTCTCTCCTCTCTCTCATTCACTCTCTCTCGGTCTCTCTCTTCTCTCTCTCTCAGTATCTCTCTGTGTATATATATATATATAATTAGTCAATAGACTACATATATGTTAATTTAAAATATAGAGATGCCTATAATAGGACATCTACCCGCTAGAAAGAGTAGCAAAAAACTCTATACCACAAAAATAGGGATAATTTCGAAAGAGAATGAAAAATAAAAACATTTATACCAGTCTACACTCTGTACCATGGTTTCAAGCTATTTACCTAGATAAATTTATATCTAACTCCGGGGCTTTCATCAGCAGAGATCCGGATTAGCGTGTAAACACGAGCCAAGGTAAGAACCTGACTCGAGACTTACATGCTTAATTTCCCAAAAATTAACCACGCATGTGCGCATTAACTAATCGGCAGTAAATGTAAAACAAATGCCGATTTTCTTTCAGAAATTAGCCAAAAAATATATCATTATTAATCATAGGGCAGCAAAATAAATTTAAAAAATTTAATTTACCACCAGTGGTCCAGCGAGAATAAAAAATTAGTCAATAGACTACATATATATTAATTTAAAATATAGAGATGCCTATAATGTTTTTATTTTTCATTCTCTTTCGAAATTATCCCTATTTTTGTGGTATAGAGTTTTTTGCTACTCTTTCTAGCGGGTAGATGATATATATATATTTACATATATTATTATTATTATTATTATTATTATTATTATTATTATTATTATTATTATCATTATTATCAGTATTATTATTATTTTTATTAGGCAATAATTTATATGATATACACGTGGTAGCTTACCACGTTAACTTTCACAGTTTTCGTTGGATGTTTGATTATTGAGACAAAAGTTTGAGGATACGAGAATATTTGTTGATCACTACCATTGTTTCGACTCATCTAGCATCAATCCCTCAAAGGGTAGGATACTTTACAACTGGTCCAGGAGAATCCGTCGGTGTAGATGATTCTCTTCAGTTGATTATAAGATATACCTCGTTAAAATAACGACTGTTTCTTTTTGCATCTGTTATTTATTATTAATCTCCTATAACAATAAAGCTGTATTCCTTAATTTGATGCTTTCCTGTACACAAACTTTGTATATGAAAATATTTACAAGTGTAAACGTAAGATTTTAAAATTCATGTTTATACACCTAGATATATAATTGGAATATTTACCATTTACGTTAAAAATAAATGTAAATAGTCACACCTCATTATACCGTTTGAATCGTGCGTAAACTGACTCCTGTTTTCAACTTGTTAATGTATTATTATTTTCGTTTCAGTTACAAGGTTGCGGAAAGTAATACCGTATGTAGTACTCCTACTCAATTGAGGTTACTCTGTAAATTCAACTGCCTTATAATTCGGGTTACTTTCAAAATTCCTCTCGACAAACCGAAGACACGTATAAGAGAGCTAGTGTCGACCTGGGCCGGATGTTGTTGATTCCTTTCATTTGTCAGTGAATTTCCTTAACTGCGTTAAGAGCAATGACAATGTTTTAGGCAATCTCACAC
>NC_142933.1:14909296-14926796 GCF_046866305.1 Octopus bimaculoides
ACAGAAGCGAAAAATTATGCGACATGGAATTCAATTATAAGTGGCCTATACTCAGCGTTGGAGGGTTAAAAGCAAGAAAGAAAGAATTCTTAAGCGTGCCATACTTGCTACACAATATCATTGATATATGTTGAGTCCACATTTATTTTACTTCTAGAGGTGTCAGATTTGTGTCTCAGATTTGTGCACTACCTGAACGTTTATCAATGATCAGTCCTTAAAGATCACCTTCTGAAACTTAGAAATAAACAAGTTACTTTATTGACTTACAAGCAAGTAACGCGCGTAAGATCTGTTATGAAGTTTATATCCTTCATTAACTATGCAATATAGAGACAATTTACATTTTAAGTTTCTATTGCCAATTATATTTTAACATACATAATTTAAATAATCGGTGTATATTATTGTTTCTATTGTAGATGATAGCGTCTAATATATTCATGGAAAAGATTTTGTATATCGTTACTTAAAACTAACTTCGCTGATGACATAGAAAAGAGAAAAATTAGAAATAAAATTCGTTTCTAGGAAAATGAAAGCTGTGCATATCATACACAATCAAAGTTCTAAACTAAATGTGTGGATAGGAATTGTTGATTTCACATCCATATTCGCAATCAAGTTTATCCACACTGCATATGCACACACGCAAACACGCAAGCACACATACACATACACGCACAAACTCGCACGCACGCACACACACACGCAAGCACACACGCACATCCAGAAATTTTGAAAATATAAATTTTTCTGTCGAACGAACGAACGACAACAGAGTGGAAATACGGAAGAAAGCAATAGACGAGGACAAACACTAAAGGCCTTCTGGCCAAGACGAATTGTAATATGTAAAGCCCGGGAGAAATTTTGAAAATATATTGAATAGACAGTAGAAGAGACAAAATATCGAGAGGCGAAAGAAATGACATTCGGCTGGCTGGCTGTCAAATCCAGAAAAGACTGAGGAGAAAATGGACTGCAGTAAGTGTGAGCAGCAAGCAGAGGAGAAGGGGACAGGAGAGAAGACGAGGGAAAGAAACAAACGGAGTGGGGAGAAGAGCGAAGGAAAGAAACAGCGTAGAGAGTGAAAGAAAGATAGAGGATAGCAAAGAAGGAGGGGAGAAAAAAGAAATATAGAGGATGATAGAAGGATAGAGTGGGAGAAAAGAAAATACGCGGGGAACGAGTGTTGAGTCGCAGAATGTATATGCAAATGTAAAACATTACTATTTTGACATACATACATACATACAATCACACACTAACACACACACACACACACACACACACACACACACACACACACACGCATATATATATATATATATATATATATATATATATATATATATATATATATATATATATATATATATATATATATATATATATATATATATATATACATATATTACTCTTTTATTGTTACTTGTTTCAGTCACTTGACTGTGGCCATGCTGGAGCACAACCTTATGTATTCATCTTTTTGTTTTCTACACCACTTGTCTTCGTCTTTCGTCTTTTTGTGAATTCTCACTATATATACTCTTTACTCTTTTACTTGTTTAAGTCATTTGACTGCAGCCATGCTGGAGCACCGCCTTTAGTCGAGCATGTCGACCCCGGGACTTATTCTTTGGATGCCTAGTACTTATTCTATCGCTCTATCTTTTTGCCGAACCGCTAAGTGACGGGGACATGAACACACCAGCATCGGTTGTCAAGCAATGCTAGGGGGACAAACACAGACACACATATACACACATACATATATATGGGAGAATATACAAAAAATAACAACAGACGAGGACAGGTGGTGTAAATAACAAAAGTATATATTAGTATGACGCTCGGGAATACGGAAAGTCTTTGACGTTTCGAGCTACGCTCTTCAACAGAAAGAATACGGAGACAAGGAGAAAAACACGGAGAAAAAAAATTGAATAGTGTTCAGTCAACGTTCAATCATAATAATGGCCGATCATAACAATGGCTGACCGGAAGTTAGAAATTCTTATTTCAGGAGAGCTAAGAAAGGGGGAGATAACAAACGGTGATCGGGTACATATATATATACATACATATATACGACGGGCCTCGTTCAGTTTCCGTCTACCAAATCTACTCACAAGGCTTTGGTCGGCCCGAGGCTATAGTAGAAGACACTTGTCCAAGGTGCCACGCATTGGGACTGAACCTGGAACTATGTGGTTCATAAGCAAGCTACTTACAAAACAGCCAAAAGAAATCCTTCAAAGAGGTGTGTAAAACATCCAATTCACTGCTACGTCGGTTGGATACCATATAAATATTCAATGAATTTTTACAATTCAGTCGTACTTTCACACGAAATTTTATATTTTTCTAAAGCCAAAAGCACTGAAGTGGCTATATATATATAATGGAACTGTGATTATGTATATCTGAAAAAATATATATAAGTCGAAATAATTTGTTGGTGTTTTATGGTTTTTATAATTGTTTATATTATATAATATTATGTTATGTTATATATTATATGCCTAGTATTTAATGATTTTATCTAATATTGTAATATAAATAAATTCTTGAATTATCAATTCGGTATCACTATATTTAATTCATCTTTATATATATATATACTAGTAGTGGCAGCCGGCGTTGCACGGGAATCAAATTGTGCCTTATAAATTGGAAGAAAACAGTAAAATATGATGTATAGAAATTTGTTATTCTAAATTTAATGGTTTCTTAAATTGCGAAATCGATTCTAAATTCATAGGATAATGATGATGTCGAGGATAATGATGAAAATGATGATGATGATGATGATGATGATGATGATGATGATGATGATGATGATGATGATGATGATGATGGTGGTGGTGGTGGTGGTGGTGGTGGTGGTGGTGGTGGTGGTGGTGGTGATGGTGGTGATGATGGTGATGACGATGATGATAAATATTAATAATAATAATAATAATAATAATAATGATGATAAACACAAAATTTGATCATATGCACAGCGTTGTTCTGAGGACATGGCTGAGAACGTAAAGAATGGTGTTTACTAGGCAAACCCAGCAATCAATATTCAGTTCTCTGAAACAATTTTCAACCAAGCAGTGACTGAAATTGAGGATCAATTTTGGCCATGGGAAACAAAAATTTGCAAGTGTTTGGCTCTCGACCGCTAAAAACAAACCGTCATGTTACTGATTTAATTTCAGAAGACATAGCATGAGGGACAAATTATGACATCACAGACTTGGCTGCATTTTTGCTTGTGCAGGTGAACGAGAGAGAGTGAGAGAGAGAGAGAGAGAGAGAGAAAGAGACAGAGAGAAAGAGAAAGAGAGACTGTGAATGTCACTTAGACAACATTCTCTGTTTCTCTGTCATACACACACACACACATGCACACATACATACAAAATGATGTATGCATATGTATTTATGTATGTACGTATACATGACAATACACCACTTAACTGACTATCTCTCTCTTACAAACACACACATACATAAATGTATACAAATGTACGTACAAAAATACACGTGTGCGTGTGTGACTGACTTGTGTGTGTGTGAGAAAGGGAGAGAGAACGAGGGGGAGAGGGAACATTGCAAACAATGAATGAAATAAATATGAAATAAAAAAAATTATCATATAAATAAAATCTCGTTAAAAACTATCTTGTACCGAATATTTAAATTTGGGAAATTGGTAAATATATCTTTCAGTAATTTATCGTAGTTCTTTGCTAATAGCGAATTGAACAACTTGAAATAAAAACATTAAAATAGAGTGACAGATTTTGCAAATGAAAATGGAAAATTTCGCCGTTTTTTCGTCAATAACGGAAGCTGACATTGAGAAACTATTTTAAAGAAGTGAATTATATATAGAAAACAATATTATTCGTCTTTAATAAAAAAAAAAATAAAATAAGCTGAAGACCCTATTATGTATTAGAGGTCAAACTATTCATGCATTCCAAGTATGGAAAGATGCGCAGCCGTTTTCACGTGAAAAGCGAACACACACACACTCACGCACAGGTCTATTTTATATAAGAAGATACAAATACATACATTGCGAGAGAGAGAGAGAGAAAGAGAGATAAAGAGAAAAGATGACAAACAAAAAGACAGATTGATGTCGGAAAATATTGCTCCTCACGATATCAGTTTTAAAACAGGCCACAACACGAGTGTAAGAATTTTAATACAATTCCACACAACATATTTAGTGATTAGTATAGATATAGATATCGGTACATGATCGTGTCCGATAAAAATAGCGATCACGGAACACCGAAAATGGTAGAATAGCTATATCATTAGTGTTTAAAGTAAATAATGAATGTGCGTTCTTCATAGCAGAACTCAGTGTTCAGAATACAAATACATTAAGGCGGAGGGTCAGGACTTACCTAGCAATCATCATTAAACATTTTATTGATCAATAGGGGAAACTATTCATCGTTGAACATACAAGCATACTGTTGTGTGAGTATAGCAACTTGTTCATTAACCAATACATATATATATATATATATATATATATATATATATATCTATATATATATATATATATATATATATATATATATATATATATATAAGAATATTTTTATTAAGCGGCTAATTATCGGTTATTAATATAATTATATAAAAGGTCGCCTTGGGTCCCATGTTAAATGGAAAGTTTTCTGCAATAATGGCAGTGCTGAAACGAGTTACGGCGGTCATTGTTGTGGTTTATCTATAGTGGTTTAATGTGTACGTATTGGAATGGATAAACTATTAAATGACCTTAGTGTGGATACCAGCAAAATTGAGAAAATCAAGAAATATCATGAGGTTGCTCGAGCTATGAAGGCATTGTGAGAGACAAAGGTGACAGGTATTTCTGTGGGAAGTGGTGCAGTTTCCACAAACGCCCAAACTGTTAGGAAGGAAAGATACTGAAATTGGGACTTGCATTTGGTACGGAAACTAAGAGAAATTCTTGAAATTAGAGAATAATTCTAGAGATTAAAACCGAAGATAATATCAATGCTAATTAAATTAGCTTGTAATAACTTTATCACGGCCATCAACTACCACCAGACCCAGCCCCAGCAAAAGAACCAGCACAAGCAGCAGCAGCAGCACCACCACCACCAACAACAACAGCAACACTATCACAACCATCAAACAACAACAGTAATGATAATACAACGATTATACATAAGAAAAAGTGAAGGTGCTTACTTATCGACATATTTGATCCCTGAATGTTAAGGAAAGAGGAAGAAAAACAAAACAAAGCCCCCAAAATACAAACACATACAATTTGTAGTTGGAAGAATTTGGGGCATGCGTTGGGAACAGTAAGCAAAAAATATAGACAAATGGCTGAAGAAGATTCAAAGAGAATGTCCGGTAGAGCTCCTACAGAAAGTTTATCTCTTAGGGACAGCAAAGTTTACCAGGAGGTTTCTAGGCACTTGAAAAATTGCTGAAAATGTGTGGATACCTAAGGCAACTGTTAGTAACCCACTGTCCACATAATTCCTATCACGAAGAAGACTGAACCTAGGCCAAACCAAAGTGATGATAATGGTAATGATGATAATAATAATAATAATAATAATAATAATAATAATAATAATAATAATAATAATAATAATAATAATAATAATAACAACAACAACAACATAACAAAAACACCAGAACTTACAAATATATATAACATACAGAAAATTGCACTACTGGGCACTGCACACATCCTACGCAAAACACTTTCAATAGAGTAACCATAAGAGCATCACAGCAAACCACAGCACATACCCAAGCACACAGAGCTGCGCTCGGTAGTGAAGTGAAAGCACGTTATAAAATAAAACTACTGAATAATAATAATAATAATAATAATAATAATAATGATAATAATAATAATAATAATAATAATAATAATAGTAATAATAATAATAATAATAATAATAATTTATTGTTTTATTTATATAGTCATATTATAAATCATATTATCTCTGGCTGCCCAGTCCTGGCTAAGAAGGAATATATTCACAGACACGACAGAGCTGGGACCTATATACACTGGAAGCTATGCCAACACTATGGAATAACAACAGAAAAAAGATGGTATAAACACACGCCAGAAAAGGTCACAGAAAACGAGAAAGCAATCATACTCTGGGATATGCCAATACACACAGATAGAGAAATTACGTCAAATAGACCAGATATAGTTGTCAAAGATCATGAAGAAAAAAAATGCTTTCTAATTGATGTATCAATACCAGCAGATGACAACGTTTCTCTAAAAGAAATAGAAAAACTTTCAAAATACAAAGACCTGGAAAAAGAGATAACTCGAATGTGGAATCTAAAAACAGAAACAATTCCTATCATAATAGGTGCCTTAGGTATAAAAAAAAATATTGAGACACATACAGAACAAAAACACCAGGACTTACAAATATATATAACATACAGAAAATTGCACTACTGGGTACTGCACACATTCTACGCAACACACTTTCAATACAGTAAACATAAGAGCACCACAGCACATACCCAAGGAGCACAGAGCTGGGCTCGGTAGTGAAGTGAAAGCACGTTATAAAAATAAAACTACTGAACAATAATAATGATAATAATAATAATAATAATAATAATAATAATAATAATAATAATAATAATAATAATAATAATAATGGTGATACAGCCCTTACATTGTAAATATTGAGCAAAGCTGAACGCAAAAGTAATAGACAAAGCAAAATCCCAACAATGGCTACTGACAAGCTCATTACTCAATATATATATGTATCACCTACTTCACCATAATTGCAACTGCAAAACTACCGCCAATAACTATTATTATGTATTACAAACGCATATATTTATACACTCATAAGGTTTTTTTTTAAATACATGCATTACCGAAAGCCACACATCTGAGTCTGTCAAGAGTCGACCAACACGTTGGAATGTATCTCCTTTCTGGAAATTCAACCCCGAGCAATTACCCAAATAACCAGTTTCAATAAAAAAAATTAATTAAATCAATTTAATTTAATTTCTCTTATTGAATTAACTGGACATGGAAACGGCTGTAGGGATACGAATTTCATATTATATTGATTTGAATATCTTTGAATAAGCTGATGTCTATACGTCAATTTCTCCATTTTAAATTCTAATATACAAAAATGCAACACTAACGTATTTAGTTTTTCACTGAACACTCGTTTAGCCCGGAGAACTAGGATGCAAACATCCCTTAAAGGATTATAGGTCCTTGGCATGAATAAATTATATATATATATATATATATATATATATATATATATATATATATATATATACATACATGGTTGGCCAAAAGTCACCTGATAGTAAATCAAAATTGCATAAATACTTAATATTCACTTTTATTTATTCATTTCAATTATGAACGTTTAATAATTGAACGGTGTGAGCTAAAATCACTGTTTCGTTTTGAAAATTTGTCTATTTATTAGCTTAGTCGCATATAAAATGATCTTTTTTTAAATCTTCGAATTAAAGGGTTTTGATTTACTCCCAGGTGACTTTTGTCCAACCCTGTATACATACATACACAGATGTAAATGCATATATATTTATATATATATATATGTATATATATATATATATATATATATATATATATATATATATATATATATATATATATATATATATATATATACACATATACATATATATACATATGCATACATGAACACACACACACACACACACACACACACACACACACACACACACACACATATATATATATATATATATATATATATATATATATATATATATATATATATATGTGCATGATTGTGTATATATGTATAGGTGCGTGTGTTTGCATATGCTTTCATAATAATAATTTGTAGCATTTATATTATATTGTGTAACTTCAATCTCTTGGGATAATGCATATCACGAAATGTTTGGTGATAGCAAATAAAAACGAAATTAGTTTTACCAGAAAATAATCAACATAGTGTGCAGAACTTTAAAATCACTCTTGAAATTATCTGTAAATATCTAAACATGTAGAATGCTCAAGTCCTGAAGGAAGAAGCAGATAAATATTTCTCTTTATTTCATAATACATTAAATGCAGCCAATTTTGTTACACAAAATCATTTTTACTCTGTATTCATTAATGCACCGATATTTGAGTCTATAAAGAAAGTTTAATATCCTTAGGCTTATATATTTAAATATAGTGACAATCTATATTACACAATGTGTATTAAATTAAATATCTATTAAAATTTTTCCAGATATAAGGCCTGTTTCCTGATTTTTATTACGATCTTTGAGTATGAAGCGCAAAACAGGAGAAGCAATATTGAGATTGGAAAGACGCTGTTGTATTTTTTCAACAAAATATAATTTATAATCGCGGATTATATTATAGAAAAGTGCTAATTCTTTTCTGACTTCGTACAAAAATTTCGATTGCCTGAGCTACTGTAAATGAATGCGTTCAACCATATTTTCCCTTCTAACCTGGATCGTGATAAGCACCTGAATTTGTATCCCTAGTGGATTGACAAATTGTATTGGATATTAATGCGGTTTAATGCTGCTGAAACCCTCTCGCTAGAGGCTTTCAATTCTATCCGAACATTGTGTACATTAGATCTTATAACATGTAGCAATTTGGTAATATCTAAATCACTGTGTTATGCTCACCTCGCAACAATGAGTGCACATCTTTTCTCTTAGGGTTTTATCTGCAATTAGAGATAAATCAATGAAAAAAAGAAATTAATTTGGTTTGAAGAGAGATGTATAGTGTTAATTCAAATATGCTCAAATATCGTTCACGTACTTTAAATTACATTGTTACCTACACATACACTCTGGTACTTTCTTAAACGGAAATCAAAATACTATCTGATGCACATGTCAGTTTATGTATCGAATATTTTAGAACTATCAATCCTTGAGAAACTGACAAACATTAAACGACAATTCTGCGTGTATGAATACGTCAGACAAAGTTTATGGCAATTTTGGTAGTGTCAATACATATTTATGTAGATATAAACATAACTTTGCATATGTAATACAGCGATTCGAATGTGTCATCAGATATTCCGGAAAATATATCCTTTATAATGAACATATTCAGAAGTTACCGCTCTTGTATTGTGACTGTAAATTATCTTGTATGCTTATCACCATACCTAAGTTATACATTGCATGAACGAATTTGCACAAAACACAGAAATATGAGGGGTTTTTTTTAGAAAGAGCAATAGAACCTGGCGTGCATAAACTAAATTCAGTCTATTAGTGACTCTTTGAAAATTTCTAAGGTATTCATTTATAGTGAACAAAAGCGCAAATTACACCCCTCGTAACCTGGCTGTAAAATTTCATTTGTACTTATCACCATAAAAGAATTAAGAAATGAATATTGAAGCCAGTTATGAGGTTATCATATCATAGAACTGTTACACGAGTTACATCACATATCGGAGTATAACAGTCATATACCTTTATAAGTGAAACACATTGAGAGAATGGATTTTCTTGGCGCATAAAATGTTTTAAACTATGGCTTTCATATAATAAATGCCATCATTAATTAGCCAAAATAGA
The DNA here is from genome assembly GCF_046866305.1 of Octopus bimaculoides. NCBI lineage: Eukaryota > Metazoa > Mollusca > Cephalopoda > Octopoda > Octopodidae > Octopus > Octopus bimaculoides. The sequence continues at coordinate 14,918,954 of NC_142933.1, forward strand.
TACATGGTTAAATTTATGACATGAATTCGACTTTTTATTTCATATTAGATAAACGTAAAATATGTCGTCTCGCTCAATTTTCCAATTTTATGTCCCATGGCAATAAACTCTTAATGCAAATGCTATCTATAGTATTTGTATTAGTATAGGATTTTTATTTACAAGAATAGTTGGTGGGTTTCAATCATATATTAACTAGGGCAGACAACTGCAAAATAATTTCTGGCTGCTGTTTATAAATAAGATATAAATTCAAATGGACACATTATACTGAGTGCGAGATAAGGAAGATAGAAGGACAGAGAGAGAGAGGGAGAGAGAAGGAGAGATAAGAGAGGGAGAGAGAGAAAGAGAGAGAGAGAGAAAGAAAGAGAGATATATAAAGAGAGAGAGAGAGAGAGAGAGAGAGAGAGAGAGAGAGAGAGATAGAGAGAGAGAGAGAGAGAGAGAGAAAGACACAGAAAATTGAAAACTTACGATTGAATAAATATCTGAAAACGAAATACATATACATGTAAATACACGTAAGAGATATTACCGACATATGTACGCATACTATTACGTAAGACCAATGTTATGGCTATTTTGGCAAGCCAATATGTATGTATATATATATATATATATATATATATATATATATATATATATATATATATACATGTGCATGCGTGTACGTAGAGCACAGCTGATGTGAACGTGTCATCAGTTCAGGAAATTGAGAATCTTTATGAGGAACAAATGCGGAAATAAAAGCTTTTGTATTTTAAATCTAAATTTCAATTTGTTCATATCACCATAAATGCATTACACTTTCCATGTCTGAATTTGCGTTAAAGCCTAGAAATACTAGGAATTTTTAAAGAAAGAAAGAAAAAAAAACCCAACAAATGGTGTGCATCCTCCAAACTTAGTCTATTTCTGGTTCAATGAAATCTTGTAAGTCGTTCTGAAGTTTCTTTATCTGAGATGTTTTAATGAATATTTGTAGCCTCGTATACATGTAAGTTGTATGGAAAACAAACACGCACATACATAAACACATAAGCAGTAAAGAAACACTTATGGAAGAATCCTGAACACCCTACGTGGCTGAAGGTGGACTAACCAATTACAATAAATAAGAATTGAGTGAACTGTCAACGGGGGTAGTCAACACTGTTTGTTTTTCCCTGGTTTATTCACATTTGATCCCTGTTGGACGAGAGTCGCATTGTTAATAATTTTTCGAAGGTCTCCCGTAGGGGTGAACCTAATTGTGTGGCCTCATTGTTGAACTGTCGAATTACTCTTTACTCTTTTACTCTTTTACTTGTTTCAGTCATTTTACTGCGGCCATGCTGGAGCACCGCCTTTTAGTCGAGCAAATCGACCCCAGGACTTATTCTTTGGAAGCCCAGTACTTATTCTATTTGTCTCTTTTGCCGAACCGCTAAGTTACGGGCACGTAAACACATCAGCATCGGTTGTCAAGCGATGTTGGGGGACAAACACAGATACAAACATACACACACACACTCATATATATATATATACATATATACGACTGGCTTCTTTCAGTTTCCGTCTACCAAATCCACTCACAAGGCTTTGGTCGGTCCGAGGCTATAGTAGAAGACACTTGCCCAAGGTGCCACGCAGTGGGAATGAACCCGGAACCATGTGGTTGGTAAGCAAGCTACTTACCACACAGCCACTCCTGCTGCTTTTTGCTGTGAATTTATAATTGTTTTCTTCCCCATTTATGGGTGAAGTAGAGAAGCAAGGAGGGATGGAAGGCGAACCAGTTCCAGCCGGCACCTGTGCTTCAGCCACTGCTGGCGATTTAACTGCAAACGTATTACAGGTTCGAGAAGTGAAAATAGATCAAAGGAGGTTGAAGGAGTTCAACAAACTTGTCGAAAAGGATGGAACCAGTCTGAGGTTGACGCCGCCGGAAATATTGACAACAAGCGTAACGAGGCGGACTGTGGTATGTAAAATGCTGTCCACGACAACAAAAAGAATAGAAATAGCTACAGTGAAAGACATGGAAGAGTGTTTGATGGAGGTAAAAGGCCTCACAGCATTCTACATCAGAGGGAAGAGATGCGGCACAATAGAGGTGGGGTTCGCTAGCGAACAAGAAGCGATAAACTACTCCACTGCGGCGCTAAGGACACCAGAGCGAGTGCTCCTGCCAACTTACTGCGGCAAACGAGTGGTCAGGGTAAGGATTGGCAGAGTACCCCCAGAGATCGTGGAGGCTTGGTTGGTGGCAGCAATTATGTATAATATGGAGGACGACGCAAATGTTTTTAAAATAACAAGGAAAAAGAAGTAAATTGTTAGGGATACGGCCTTGAAGTGGCCATCTAGGTCGGTTTGCAAGACACAAGATAGAGGAGGAGGTGGTACTGCCAGAAGATGTGAGATTGAGAGTAGTTGTGGAGGGAAGGCCTCCAATTTGTCACCAGTGTGGATTAAGGGGACACCTAAGAGCAAGGTGTCCCCAGAAAGTCGATAAAGGTGTAGAGGAACAGATGCAGCAGGGTGCCGAGCGGGAACAGAGTGAAAGTGACGACCCCTGTAAGTGAGAAGTGTTCGGAGAAGGTGGAGGAGGAAAATACGGTGGTAAATAGGAAGCAGTAGGGTGCCGAGCGGGAGCAGAGTGACGAAGTGGCCGCCCAAGTGAGTGAGAAGTGTTCGGGGAGGGTGGAGGAGGAATATACGGTGGTAAAGAGAAAAAGGAAGGAAGGCGTGGACTCACCGCCAAAGAGAAACGGCAGGAGATTACAACAACATCAACAAGGGAAGCCAACATGGAAGACCAAGTGGGACTGAAGGAAAAACTAACTAAACAAGAACGGAAAAATAAATGGCATATGTTAACATATGCGAAAAGCACGGAGGTTGAAAAGAACATAACGAAAATGAAGACAGTAATAAGAGTGAAGCTAACAACAGGACTTCATTGACAAGGAGAATTGTGAGAGACTGAGAGAATTGTTTGGAGATATGATAGACTCAACGGGAGTACGCGTGGAGCTCGATGACTTGCCACAGATTATAAGGACATAATACCTTACATAAAATGATGACAAAAAATTGTTTGAAATTCTAATGACTGTAAAAGATGCAAACAAGTAAAAAAAAAAGAAGAAGAAAAAGAAAAATGATATATAAACGTTAAACTAAAACCTTTAAATGATACTGCTTGCGAGTGGGGAGCATGTGGTCATTTCGCATTCATTATTATAATTCATCCTCCAGTCGTTAGTTCTGCGTTTTTTGTCCCCACTGTGGTGTTCTGTCTGTTCTTGTGCTGACCCTCTGTGTATGAACCTGAATGCTTAATAAAGAGATGAGTAGACGGTGTTAGTTTCGACCGTGTTGGATTACCGTATTAGTTTGGTATAGCAGCCAGTAGTTGAAGAGTGAATGTTGAGTATCATACCTACGTTCGAGTAGTACTGAGTGCGTTCTGTGTTAACATATATTTTGCTATAAGTTATTTTTAGATAACCACAACCAACTATTTATTTGTGTAACATCATTTCACACCAGATGTGTATACCCACGTCATAGCAGAAACATATTCTATTTGCACAGAACATAAATGGAGACACATGGATATAGACATATAAACTCACCAACCCAACTACAAATCGCGGTAACTCTGTCAACTTAAAAAAAAAACTTTTGTCGCATTGTTAGTAACCGGTTTGAACTCCACTGAGTGTGATAAATAAGCAACAATGAAATACATGCATACATATATGCATAGATATATATACACACATAGATACAAACACACATAAATACATACACATATACGTACATACACACATACATACATCCAGAAACGCATGTATAGTTGCAAGCACATGCACACATGCAGTGTAATTAAGTATCCGTATATATATATTGCCGCAAATAAGCACACCCAGAAGCAAATTTATGATATACAATTATATAGAGTGGGAATATTTAAAGTAAATAACTATATATTTTAAAGAGTTTATACTCTCTATACATTTCTATGATCTATTACCACTTTTTCAATGAAGTTTAATTTTCTCTTGATTTATTCAATCGAAACCATTGAACCTTTATTTCAATTTAACATTGTATATTTATATATTCATATACATGGAAATCAACTTCCATTTGTCTCAATACTAATCTTTATACCTTATTATACACTCATTTGCATACATTTCTTTCTCTCCTAATATCATGATTTAGAGTCTTATTCAATTTCATGATTAATTATATATATTTTCATTATACTCATTATGTATAATTAAATAGTAATTCAATGAAGAATGAAATTGAATCAAATTTATTTGAAGTTAATTTCATTCAAATATTAATAGGAATTACACTTCAAATAACACGAGAAATGAATAGAAATTCTTGCTTGAAATGGTTGTTTACATTTGTATATTCGTATCAAGTGCTTCATTTATTCTAATGTGAAACCACTAGATGCTTCATAACTGTTCCTATCATTAACTATGTCCGTCAATATATTTTAGATAGAAAACAAAAATAACATTTATCTATCGTTCCGTAAAGTTATCAAAGTGCTTAACTATTTTCAAATTTCTAACTCAGGTCGCTGGGCAAATATTTCTTTACAAAGCAACATCTACGTGACAGCATATATGTTTGATCATGGCATCGTTTCTTCTGCAATAATTTGTGTTTCGATAAAAAAAATTTTTAAATGTCACATTCTCAATATCTGAAATGTTAATTCATGAAGAATAGCTTCGAAGTCACGACCACATACTATGATGAATAATCTAAAGCGAAAATTAATTCACTGCTAATAGGCACACAAACACAAGCACACACACAGCCACATCTGTAGGTATATATATATAACATGCATTTTATATATACATATATAAATATGAATACACACACATACACACACGCACACACAAAAATACATATAAACATACAGGCATAATTGTAGAACACACTCGTGTTTCGGTTTCTTTGAACGCGGCTCTGGTCAGGGATGCTATTAGATAAAATGTAAACATTCATTTTCCGTATAATTTGTTGTTAATAATAAAATGAAAGTTGACTGCATATATTAAAGTGAAATGCTATCTTTCTTAGAAAGGGAATGATTTACGTTTCTAGAGAAGACTCTATCGGGCGTATAAAAAAAATGATGCTTAAATAGCGGTTACACACATTTTCATACATTTGTGCACGGGAAAGAATAACTTGCGTAATTTGAAGGTTTAGATGCGCACTCGTACATATGGAGTACACTTAAAATTTTCAATCTGACAGCCCGTTCCGTTTCGACTGGTTTCATTCTGAGTGATAATGCGAGAATCTACAAGAGAGTAAGAAATAGACAGGAGAGAAGTATTGTCTTATCTGATTTTCGCAGTTTCCAGGTCGATTATAATCTATATATATGGAAACGAGGAAAAGTGTACATTACCGAGATTTGAACTCAAAGCGATGGAGAGCAGAACAAATTTCGCAAAGCAATTTATTCACTGGCACTCAATCACCATATATCTATAATGTCCATAGGTATGTATTTATAAGTATATAGATGCATATATATATATATATGTATATATATATATATATATATATATATATATATATATATATATATATATATATATATATATATATATATATATATATATATATATATATGTGTGTGTGTGTTTGTGTATGTGTGCGTGTATGAACTTATGTATATATGTGTATATACATATACATATAGCTACATATGTAAATATATATATATATATATTTATGGATACATATGTGTATATATATATTTATATATATCAATTGACAGAGAGAGAGAGAGAGAGAGAGAGAGAGAGAGAGAGAGAGAGAGAGAGAGAGAGAGATTGAAAGAGGCGACTGAGATATAGAAAGTGAGGAATGCATAATAATTGAATCTTATGTTTCAATAATCGATTACTCGATTAGGAATTTAGACAATGCTGAATTTTCAACAGTAACTGTTAAAATGGTTATAAAATGTCTGGTCTTTATACGTTTACACAAACGTTTAAACTCTATTAAATAATATAGCAATAGTAACTTGACTCGATTTTTAATTGAGGCAACATAAATAAACAGTTAATTAATTAAACATTAAAGCAAATTACTCTTCTTATTTGCAAACAATTTCATTCTGGTCTTACTAACGACGTATCAATACCATAGAAATAAAGAGAGTATTTAACTAACTAAAAATATCTTCTAGTTTGAAAGTAATAGAATTATATTGAATCATATTAGTCTACAAACTGTGTTCGGGGCATTTATTGATTTATAATTTACAAGATGTTACAATCACTTTATATGATTTAGCTCTTCATACATTATTATTAAAAATATTGCATCGGTCAATATATAACTATTTGCAAACTCTTGGCAAACGACTATAGGCGAGCCATACCAAATTTCACTTGAATTCAATTCAAACGTTTATTTTGAGTGTTGTTGAGTGACGCATTAACGACATACCCCATGCATTCGTATTGGTCAACCGCCGTAATCTAGATGGATGTTTTGAAATAAATCGATAACTACGCCAATCAGAGAATCTCATCATAGTCAGTTGCTCTGCTAGATATAGCTAGCAAAATGCTTATGAAATTTTACCCAAGCTACATATTTTGTAAAATGTGTTTGGCGTTAGAATTTCTGAAAAGCAACAGAGGGATGCCATCGTCATTATCATTGTGAGTTAAAGTGCTGTATGTACAATTATTTTACCCAATATACACACAAGATCTGAAATTTTGGCCGGAGAGTATCAGAATATAATGAAAGTTTTGTAATTTATTGGGAATGCATTTCCTTGATTTTAAAACGATAAAAGGTAAGTGTGACCACGGCTGGATTTGAACTCAGAATGTAAATATATATAATTAAATACTGTAAAACAAAAATTGCGTTTTGATTAAAGCTCTAATGATTATACTAATTCATCTTTGCATTGGTACGTACGCAACACAAATAAAGTACCTTTTATCAATTTTTTTTTTCTGTTAAGGTAATAACAATTCACTCAAAGAAGCGAAGACTATTGTTAAATAAATATTTAACTAATTTGTGTATTTTGTGTCATGCGTTATTTAGAGGATATTTGCAGTTTTAGGGGTATTCTTAGGACAAACGTGGTCCCAATACATACCAGAGAGTCACCTTCTCAAATGGCACATACATGGTACGTAAACTAGGCAAAGGGTTTATATGGAGAAGTAAAATGTAAATATTATTTCTAACAAAAGAATGAGGATCAGCATTTAGAGAAGCAAATTAGGGATCATATCGAATCTATAACATGACTAGAAATCAAAGCTGATACCGGAAGGATAAAATTAAAAGCATGCTAATCGTTTAAATTAACAACACACAGCATTTTCTCCCACCGATTAATGATACTGTTAATACCTTGGTATTCTGAGAATTCATTATTGATTTTATATTTGTTATATTTTGGTAATAGGTGAGATTTAGACGTCTGTCTGTGGCAGAATATTTTCCGATATCGAAATCAACAGACAACTAAGTATGAAGTGATATAAGATATGTATCTACGAGTTATATATGATAATATTACTGGCATTAACTATACTCATCATATTCAAGAAAAGTTGATTCATATGCACTCTCATATACATATTAGTATATACATACATATATATATATATATATATATATATGTGTGTGTGTGTGTGTGTGTGTATGTGTGTGTGTGTGTGTGTGTGTGTGTGTGTGTGTGTGTGTGTGTGTGTGTGTACATGAATATATATCATGTATGTGTTTATATATATATATATATATATATATATATATA
>NC_142933.1:14931796-14956796 GCF_046866305.1 Octopus bimaculoides
GCTATAGCAGTTAATACTGGATCGTTAAATCAATGTTTTAATGATTAGACAGAGGTCCAATGGAATAGCTCTCAGAAACAGACTACGTACAAATCCGTTCTTCACAACTCCTGGAGCTGCTTACAGATATCCATACCATTTTTATAAAAATGATAACTCTGTCCAAATTGGTGTGCTAAACACAAATTGTCGTTTCTGTAGAGCTTTAAAATGTCCAAATAAAACAAATGGCATATGCTGCTCAGGCGGTCAGGTAAGATTCCCAGCACTACCAGCTTTCTCTCAACCTCTAAAGGATCTTCTGGAAAGCACTTACATCCAGTCAAAGGATTTTCTGAGCAATATCAGACAATACAACTCTGCATTTCAAATGGACTCGTTTACTGCATCTAAGAAGATAATTAAACATGAATTTATGCCGACGTCAAACTTAAAGGGAAAGTCTCTCACCTAACTGGTTCCCTGTTAACCACAAATGAACAACCACAGTCCTTCCAAATTTACTTTATGAGTGATATAGGACATCAAACTCGAAGGAGGTGTCAAAATCTCAGACGATGGGTCATGTTAGACACAGCGCAAACTGCTGCAAAAAACGTATATCAACAGCTTTTCGGTGAGTTCAAAAATTACATAACACACACCTCCAATTTTTCAAGACAGGTTAGAGCCTGAAATACTCCAAATGAACGCATAGCATGTTGCTTAGTCGAATTAGTCCATCATTTCCTCCACAAATATTTTGCTCTCAATGCTGCACTTTCCCATATCACCTGTTTCAACACAACAGCAATGTAATATATACAAACTATGCCATTTTAATCCCGAGTAACGCCGGGTATCTCAGGTAGTTTATAAAAATTCGCAACCGCTACCATAAGTAGTAGTAGTAGTAGTAGTAGTAGTAGTAGTAGTAGTAGTAGCAGTAGCAGCAGCAAATGTGGTAGCAGTAGTAGCAGCAACACTATCAGTAGTTGTAGACGTAACATCGGATACAGAAATGGTTATAACGGTTAATACAGTTTTTCTCTCTGTTAGAAGCCTATACATCCATGTTCAATAATAATTACGAAATGTAACAAGCACGAAACTGTATGATTTCATTCCCTTGAGCTACAGGAGTGGCATGTCATTAATATACTTACAAGATCAATGTCATTTGTATGGTTCCACACCATGTTATTATTATATGTACTATATTATCTGCTGTTCCGTTTTCACAGTGTATTAATTTCTATTTCTTGAGTAGCTTGCAGCATCTTCTGCTAGAATAGATTGAATGCACAGATAAATATATACTTCTAGACCTTCACATATACATTGCAAAACAAGAGCCCACATCCACAGACACATACACGCAATCACAAGCTCATTCACCATATGTGTCTATGCATACGCTCACACATTCACGGGAATTCTCGACTGCCGTATACGCAAACACACACACAGACACATAAATGCATACATACACATATACATACGTGAGTACATACATATATAACAAACAGAAATGCACATATATATATATATATTTATATATGCACACACACACACACACACACACACACGCACACACACACACACACATATATATATATATATATACTTTATTTAAAAGCAGCAGAAATATAACAAAAAAACCGTTACTCTGGTTTTTTTGTTATATTTCTGCTGCTTTTAAATAAAGCATATTACTCTACCTCTGGTATTTGAGTACTCTTTTTTCCACCTTGTTGCACATTTCATGTGCTTACTCCGGTATATATATATATATATTTATTTATTTATATGCATAGATGTATATCAACCTGTGTCTCTGTACTCTATCTATACATGCATCTATCTATTGATTTCGGAAAGTAATTTTATATGTAAACTCACATGCTCCACACACGCACGCACACACAGATACAAACACAAACACACGCAGGCCCACGCATATATGCATGTGTATATGTATATATGTATGCATGTATACACTTATAGATCAATGTACGTATAATTACAATTTTATATTTATCATTTCTGGAATGCATAGCCCTTTACGAATATTTAGATATTCGTTTGTACTTACTTGTTAATATCTCACTGTAAACGATGCTAAATATTTCGTAACATTTGATATGCTTTCTTCAACTCTGTTCCGAAATTCAGTATTCAAATCTGTAAATGTGTATGTATGTATTCCTTTATATACATAAATACCTACCTACATACACATTTTTATACACACACACACACACACACACACACACATATATATATATATATATATGTATGTATATGTATATATATATATATATATATATATATCATTGAAACTTAAATTATTGAAACATTATTAACCAGCGCAACAGAACCAAAAAGGAAAAAATGTGGTCGACCTAAATGTGGTACTTGCCTCCACCTTTTGGAGTGTTCAGAATTCCACTTTGAACAAGGTGAAATATTTAAGATTAAATCAAATTTCACCTGTGTCTCGGAAAATCTAATCTATGCCATTACATTCTTAGGGTGTGACAATAATTATATTGGCCAAACAGGAAATCACTCAGTAGAAGAACCACTCTCCGCAAAGAACAAATCCGCCACCCACAATACAGACAGATACAGGTCAGTGGACACAAAGAAAGGTGTGCGAGGAATCTTAATCCTAATTTCCTAATTTTTCCCTTCTATCGATGTTCATAGAGCACCTCAATACAACAAAGAATGAATAAAGAGGCAACTTTCATCAATAAATATCTTCTACAACTAAATATGAACTCATAACATAATACAGAACACTACTAACCTTTCATTTCATACCACTAACCCCCATACGAACCCATATATCATTCACCTTACAGATCTAGATCTACCATAATTGAACCAAATCCGGAAATACTTACCTCCCATACACATAATCTTTTTACTCAGGGAGTAGTAGACTTGACACCGTCCAGTATTCGATGTCCATTCAAAGCAAACCGGTATGATTTTTAATGTCTTTCACAATTCACAATAATGACTTTTATTACTTTTATTCCTACCTTAGTTCATCTAATTGTATATATTTATCGTTACTTTCCATAAAAAGCCCTTACTATTTTTGATTTCCAATGTTCATTTTCGCTTATTTTTCTTCTTACTTTCCTCTTACATTCCCACGTGTAGTACCTATTTGTTTTTGTACCTTGTTCTATTCTATACATAATAATAATAATAATAATAATAATAATAATAATAATAATAATAATAATAATAATAATAATAATAACGGCAAGTCCCCATTATGTCGTATATGCCAACAACAAAATGAGACCGTCGATCATGTAGTCTCCATGTGCAGTCTGCTTGCGCCTACAGAATATCTGAACAGGCATGATAGAGCTGCACAATATATTCACTGGGTAATATGCAAAAACCTGGACTTGCCCCATGATAAAAACTGGTGGGAACACAAACCACCCCCAGTACTTGAAAATGATCACATTGCACTCCTCTGGAACTTCACCATTCAAACTGACAGAAAGATAGACGCGAATAGGCCAGACATCATACTGAAAGACTTCAGACAAAACTCATGCCTCCTCATTGATATGACTGTCCCAATTGATATAAACGTATCTGTCAAGACCTACCAAAAACTGAGCAAATATAAAGATCTTAAAATAGAAATTAGCAAAATGTGGAATCTGAAGACGAAAACAATACCTATTGTCATAGGTGCCCTGGGAATGACAGCGAAACGGGCTGATTACTACATAGCTCAACTACCAGGAAACCCCACAATGGCTGAAGTTCAAAAGATAGTGCTCATGGGAACTGCCCATATCCTACGTAAAATACTGTCTATGTGATCTCAAATTTTAAAGCAAACACATAATTTTCTTATGGTTTCTTAAACATTCACTTGAACAAAACTGTACAAATCCAAATATATGGTACCCTAGGCATAACACCTACATGAACTTCTAACTTGTTGTCTCTTGAGGTCTCTGGGTGAGACTTGGATCCAGCTTGTACAAATGCAAAACAAAAGTCAAACATAAAATAATAATAATAATAATAATAATAGTAATAATAGTAATAGTAATAATAATAATAATAATAATAATAATAATTATTATTATTATTATTATTATCTATCTAACTATCTATGTAACTATCTATATCTAATCTATCTATCTATCTATCTTTCTATCTATCTATCTATCTATCTATATATCAATCTATTTACCTGTCTATCTACCTCTATGTATATGTGTGTGTATATATATATATCTATCTATCTATCTATATATATATATATATATATATATATATATATATATATATATATCGAGAGAGAGAGAGAGAGAGAGAGAGAGAGAGAGAGAGAGAGAGAGAGAGAGAGAGAGAGAGAGAGATATGAACAATTACAGCGTGGACGATATTTGTCAGCATTCAAGAACACACAAAAACCTTTAATTTTACTTCAACTTTGAATTTTCATCATGCAGCACCAACTTTTGTCAGTGAACAGGTCGCGGTTTCAAAGCGACGAAAATATATCGACACAAATGAAAATTAAATGTTGAAGTGAAACTACCGGCTTTTATGTGTTCTTGAAAGGGTTAAAATATCTTAGACGCTGCAAGTACATTTCCGTGGGATATATATATATATATATATATATATATATATATATATATACCGAAGATTGCATAAATGCAAGAACGTATACTAATTCGAAAAGAATGGACATTTAATATTTCATTTATTCAATAAGAATAGACACTTAATACTTCATTTAATTTCTTTTAACTATATTATTTTATATCTTACGTTAATATTATAAGATTATAAATAAAACGTGAAGAACAGAGTTGGAATTCCTTTGAATAATATGTTATATATACACACAAAGACCCTTTTGTGTTTGTATATATATATATATATATATATATATATATATATATATATATTTATGCGCGCGCGTGTGCGTGTATGACTTTAAATATTGGCATATATATATTTATTTATTTATTTATTTATGTGTTTCAGCCAAGTGGCTGCGGTCATGCTGGTGCACCCACACATATATGTCCATGCCCCACACATATATACAATTCATAACCAACTAGCACTTTAATAACAAATCTATATATGTAGTGGTTCGGCAATAAAGGCCGACTGGGTATGTACTAGAAGTAAAACATAAATCCTGCTGTTGATTTGTTTGACTAAAACCTTCAAAGCTGTTCCCCAGCATGGCTACAGTCAACTGATTGAAATAAATGAAAGAATAAAAGAATATATATATATATGTGTGTGTGTGTGTGTGTGTGTGTGTGTGTGTGTGTGTGTGTGTGTGTGTGTTTGAGTGTGTGTGTGAGTATGTATGTATATATATATATATATATATATATATATATATATATATATATATATATATATATATGCTCATAATTCCTTGGGGACAGGATTTCTCGAAATCTAAAACGTTTGTTATTTGATTTATGCTGAAAAATGAAAGAGCATTTCAAACAAATGCTGCCGAAGTTTCAATTCATATAAAGATCACTGCGAAATATATTACTCCAGCTATACACTATATTGGTAGATGATTTTAGGTAACGAAACCAAAGCAAGTTCAACCCAATTATAACTTTTACTGTAAGATCAAAAGCGTTTAAAAATGTTTCACTGAATTGCATTCATTTAATACAAACGAACAATATAAAATTAAAATACTATATGTAATTTCATAAAGCAGAAATGAAATATTTTTTGCATTCAATATTAAATTACATTTTATAACGTTTCAACAAACCTATGATCACGATGCTGTGACCACTAACATTTAAATGTTTATTTAATAGCTAATGCTTTAGAGGTACCTTTGATGATTGCGAAATTGTATCTCACTTCATCACAAAGACTATAAAATTAAGAAAGTAAGGAAACTTTAATTTCAAACAGTGGTTATGATCCGTTTTTTTTTTTTACCGTGTCGGCCCCTTTGATTCCTTTTTTAATCCGCTGTAACTTCATAACCATTGAATGCATATAAAATACACATATATCTTCTGGGCGCAGGATTGGCTGTGTGGTAAGAAGCTTGCTTATCAACCGCATTGTTCCAGGCTCAGTCCCATTGCGTGGCATCTTGGGCAACTGTCTTCTACTATAGCCTCGATACGACCAAAGACTTTTGAGTGGATTTGGTAGACGAAAACTGATAGAAGCCCGTCGTATATATTTCTGTGTTTGTGTTTGCCTCCCCTCCCCATCTCTTGACAACCGCTGTTAGTGTGTTTAGATCTCCGTAACTTTGCTTAGGCTTGCTTTCAAAGAATAATTACTGGAGTCGATTTGTTCAATTAAAGTTGATGCTCCAGCATGGCCGCAGTCAAATGACTGAAAAACGTAACAGAATAGAAGTATATTTTTATGATTCAGGACACTGCCTGGAATCGAATTCGGAATACTTAGGATTAGTAGCCCACGCGCTTAACCACTACGCTATATACCCGTGGCCATTATATGTTATTAGAAACTGTATAAAAGAAATGAAGATATTTTGTATACTGCAAAAGTATGAGCAATTTATTGCACAAAAAGTTTAACATCAAAACCTTATTTGGATCTCCAGAGCACATGTGGACCCTGAATGAGAGACCCTAATTTAAAACCATCTGTTATTGAATTATTGACATTGTCCATGTGATATATTTTGTGTGCATGTATATATATTATTTAGTTGGAATGGTTGTAGTGCCGAAATCTAAAATAAATAAATAAATAAAATAAAAGACTTGATTACTTGTATTGTATGAACGGGTTGAGTTGTGTGATTTTGGTATTTATGAAGAAATTTCGAATTGCAGATTTGTGTGGTTGTGTATATGTCATAGGTGTGCTAGAAAGTGAGGCAAACTATGTCTTTACTGTGATTTAGGAGCTGAATATTTGGAAGAGAATGTGATGTCTTTGGAAGAATTGGTGACCGTAGTTAGATTAATGCTTGTACTTTTATACCAACAAACATAAAATACGCACCCTTTCGGTCCCTCCACACACACATATGCAATCACGTGAGCTTGTCTCCGTATGAGTGTGTCTGTATTAAGTGTGTGTGCTTGCGTATTTGTGTATGCACTTGTATGTGTGTGTGTATTGAGTGTGTATAATAAAGTATGGGATCAGTGTTACATATGTATTACGAAATTATACTGCCACAGCTCACAATGTATTGATACCAATTATATTGTTCTGTTTCAGACTATAAATATCGTCCGAAACGACATTAAGCAAACATCTTCACCATTAGAAAATGTATTTTATTGTGATTGGCCGCAGTAATTTGCTATTATTTATCCCAGCTGTCCCAGATGAGCTGACTGTGGACAGGTTTGCTTCGTAAATAATGGGATATAATTCCAATGAAATATGTCTTTACTATAACAATCGTAGGCTAAAATAACTACAACTACCAAAGTAGCGATGACAAAAGCTACGAAATACAACAGTAACACATCTGTTTATATTCACAACATGAGAATTAATCAAATATGGGCTTCAATGTCACTTTACTATACGCATCATTTCTTTTTCTAGCTAACGTCGTTCTTATTTCAGAGATGGTGCGGGGAAAGCTTTTAAATAATTTACACATCTATTAATAAACGAGTATGCAGTATGTTTTCTTTAAATCTTCTGAAATAAAGTATATTGTTAAAAAGTAAATGAAACATGAGATAGTGTCGGTTATATATGCGCGTGGGATATCAGAAACGGCGTGGCTTTGATAATATTTCTTCTTGATAAACACTACATCAAGCGTATCTACATCTAAATTAATATTTATTCACGAATATAAAACGCAAGAAGGTGCAATGCAGATGGATTGGCTTATACAATATGTTAGCTGGAACAAAGTCTGTATTGTGTTAAGGAATAGGGAAACAAACATCAACTACAGCAAGAAACATTCTGCAAACCCAATATGGAAATTGTTTTAGTATATAAAATGGGTGGATATTTCAAGACCCAATAATGGGCGATTAGGAACGGTGGAAGGAAGAAAAGTAGTCATACGCTTACCAGTGATACGGGACAATATCACCATAGGGAAAACTACAAAGTGGTTATGTTGAGAAGCTCACAGAAAGATTAGAATATAACTCAGCAATGACTCATTTAATGCTGTTTATAATCCACCAATGCATCGCCATTGACTCTTAACATGAATCTATGAACCCGAATGAATATGAAATGCGACCACAAAAGTGTGTATGTGTTTGTTTGTGTGTGTGTGTGTGTGTGTGTGTGTGTGTGTGTTTAGGAAGAGAGAGAGAGAGAGAGAGAGAGAGAGAGAGGGGGAGGGAGAGAGAGAGAGAGAGAGAGAGAGAGAGAGAGAGAGGGAGGGAGAGAGAGAGAGAGATAGCAAGAGAGAGATAGCAAGAGAGAGATAGCAAGAGAGAGAAACAGAGAAAAGACGTGAGACAGAAAGTTGAAACAATATATATTTTCCTCTGTGCTTTAGCGACTCCATTACTTCGCGGTGTAAAACATCATTTCCGAACTTTGAATGTATTATTTAACAATTCACTATAAAAATTAAAAAAAAAAAAAAACATCGATAAAATGATTTAGTCATAGTTATTAGTTGATATGATTACTATCGTTCAAATATTTTTTTTAATCTCATCACCATCTATTAAAGGTGATTAATTTAACACTGCAAATATTAATATCAGTTCTAACATCGATAAGACGTTATTTATACCAAGTGTCTGTATGTAAATTCTGATCATTGTTAGGATGAAATAATTGTTACCTGATGTTATTTGCTATAAATAAGGAGTACGATCAGGTGACATGAATTGCTAAAATATTAATTAGCTATCTTATAACAGAACCAACAAGCTTTACGCGTTCTATTATCTAGTATTAATAGTAGCATACTTCATTACAAATTACCACCACTCACTGTTGGATATTTAGAGCATTTCACTTAAAATCTAGATTTTACTCTGTTTTCCAGTTGAGTAATTTAGGAGAACCTTCTATTTACGCACTGGTATAAGTACCAGTTTTTCCCCCAAGAAGCACTTTTAGACATTGTTTATATCTAAGAATTTAAAAGAAGAACAATGCTGATGATCAAACTTTACAGGTAGAGAAGCTTAAAATTAAACAAGAAAACACGCAGTCCATCTGATATGGGACACATCGACTTCGCTGTTTCTTACATTATATTGATGACTAAAATAGATGACTCTCAGCAAACTCAAAGCCCATTGTTTCTTGATAACAAGAATCATAGGCATTTTTTTCTATGTAAGTATCTTTTACCTTTTCCCCACTTCAGACACTGGAGTGCAGTCATGCTGGGGCAGGGCTTTCAAAGGATATCCTCGAACAAATTTGCCCTATTATTTATTTCAGTGGTACTAAATCTATCGGATTCTTTTGCCGAGCAGCTAAGTTACAAAGACGTAAACAAACAAACATTTGCCATGCACTGGGGGTGACAAACGCAAACACAAGCGCACCTACATATATCTATACCTATATATCTATATATACGACAAGCTTCTGCGCGGCTTCCGTCTACCATATTCACTCTCAAAGCGTCGTTCTACCCAAGGTGCAACGCAGTAGGACTGAACCTGAAACCACGTGGCTGCAAAGTGGGCATTTTAGTGATACTGTCAAGCCTGTGCCTATATCACGAAATAAGAATACAAGGTAATATGTTGCAAGAAATCTTTGAAATATACTGCTAGAGATGCCAACAGAAACAAAGTGACTCTTGTGCATTAGCATTGTAAGATGCCAATATGTGAAGCAACTTAACTGTGATAATGTAGGCTATGTTAGGAATTTGGCAAGGATATTTTTAACATTTTTGCTTTTCATCTGATCAGTTATACAGAATTTATTTCAATGGAATCTAAGTCATATGCCAGCTGCCCCGTCACTGTGGTTAAATAGTTCTCTTTATAGGAGCATATATAAAGTGAAAGTTAAACCATATGCAATAAATTGTTGTTCGACGATGTAACTTTTGACGTACCAGCAAATGATTGATCTGAATATAAGCATAGCATTCATAAACAAGAAATGCGACTTAGATTTTATGGACAAGTTAACTAACACTGCAACAATGTTGGAAATATTACTGATAAAAGTTTTAGCAACTACTCTTTCGACCAAATTTTCTCTTCAGGATCACATGAAAAATATACACTATCTTTTCTTATCGTTTTTGTTTGAGTAGTATGTGTGTGTGTGTGCGCGCGCTTGAATACGCACTCATATATCTATATATATATATATATTATGTAAAATAGACCTGTGTGCGTGTGTAATCGCTTTACACGCGAAAACAGCTGCGCGAATTGGCTCCATACTCGGAATGCATGAAGTATTTGAACCTCGGATGCATAATAGGGTCTTCATTTTATTTTTTATTGCTTTATATATATGATTCACTTCTTTAAAAAGGTTTTGTCAACTTCCGGTATTGTCGTAGCAACTATCCAAGCAATATTAATTCGTTGCAGGCAATATTTTACGTTTTCATTTCCGAAATCTCATACTCTCTATTTTAATTGTTTTCATTCGCTATTTCCGAACAACTACGATAAATTACCGAAAGAAATATTTACTAAATAAGCGTGATTTTTTTATAAATTGAGATTTTCAAGAAAACTTACTTTCTGAACAATTGCAGCGTGGAAAGTATTTATAAAGCATTTAAGAAAAACACAAAAACCTTTAGATTCACTTCAACATTTAAATTTAATTTGCCAAAATATTTTCGTCGCTTTGAGACCGCGACCTGTTTACTGGCAAAATTCCGTGCTGCATCTCATTACTGTCTAAACTTCGTTTTAATAATGAATATTTCAAGTTCACAAATTTAAATATTCTGTACAAGATAGTTTTTAACGATCAATTTTGTAAACGATTTTTTCATCTCATGTTTATTTCATTCATTGCTTGCAATGTCCTCTCTTCGGCTCTCTCTCACTCACCCCTCTGAGATGAGTTGTGAAAATTATTCGCCTGCCTATACTCTTCTACTTATCTTTAGTCTTTATTCTTCTATTTATTCCTTTATTCTTATAGTTTATTCCTTATAAACTGTGAATTTTATTCCTTGTGAACTGTAAATTTTCCCTGTCTAAAATATCCATGCCTTGTCTCTGATGACGGAATACCCAGTGGACATACAAACCTACCGCTTGGATTATCTCAGAAACAGCTGTAAACCTTCAAATTTACCTTACCCTAATTAAATTATTCTAAATGTCTTGAAATACTCGTTCTGCCTTCGTTTCAGGTTTTCATCTCATGTAATACACACACACACACACACACACACACACACACACACACACACACACACACACACACACACACACACACACACACGTATATATATATATATATATATATAAGCAATGTTAATTCTCTAAACGAAGTATTAACAGTAACTGCACGATAAAGTGAAGTGTATTGCCACTTGAGTGTGGCTGACCCCTAGGGGTGGATGTTATTGTTGCTTTAGCCCCAGGAGGACATCTCCTCCAGCTGGCTTATCGACGTCGATAAGCCAGCTGGAGGAGATGTCCTCCTGGGGTTAAAGCAGCAGTAACATCCACCCCTAGGGGTCAGCCACACTTAAGTGGCAATACACTTCACTATATATATATATATATATATATATATATATATATATATATATACAAATTAAAAGAGTAAAGGTTTATCAATTTATTAATTTATTAGTAAATCAACAATTAATAATTTTTACCAAGGTAAAACTTCGGTATGTGGTGAAGCAAATATTTGGTGATCCCTTAATTATGTTTCAGTCATTGTTTAACTGTGGCCATGCTGGAGCACTACCTTACAGGGTATTTAGTTGAAGAAATTGATTCACAGAACTTATACTTTGCAAAACTAGTACTTATTTTATCGGTCTCTTTTCCTGAACGACTAATGTTACGGGAACGAAAGACATAAACAGCGGTCGTTAAGCGATGTGGGTGAGGGGACAAACACAGGCACACATACACACATTATTCCACGCGAATTTGAAGTCTCTGCCGCAGACAGATCGGTGTGAGTGATTCTCATCCCACGAGCAGCAGTTAACTTTGAAGTGTGCAGGCGACAATATCTCGTCGTTGCAGAAGAATGACGTCACAGGGCAGCGTTGTGACATCTGCGGGTGTCTGTGTGCTTCCAGCTTTGGAGTCACATGTGCTTTCATCGTCGCTGAGAACACAGACTTTGTCATCGTCGGACACCAATGGGGTAATAACATATATATATATATATATATATATATATATATATATATATATATATGTGTATATATATATATATATATATATATATATATATATATATATATATATATATATATATATATATATATATATATATATATATATATATATATATATATATACATATATATATATATATATATATACATACATATATATTTTTGTATGTGTGTGTCTCGTGTGCAAATTTAGAGACCTACACATATGTGTGAAATGCAGCTACATGATACTTCCTAACAATCGTTGTTCTGAATTTGTCTTGACAATGTTAGCTTATAAATCTAAATGAATACAGTAATCTTCTTAACGGAGAGATGGAAGGAACTGCGTAAATTTCTCCTTGATGTACATGGGTAACATTATCATAAAAATGTATTCGTTAAAAAGAAGACGGAGAATCATCAATCAAGAAAAGAATAAAGCTAAGAAAGATGTAAAGAGTGGTTTGTGCATCGGTTTAATTTGAAATAGTCTTTCGATTCTAGATAAACATTTTTGGTGGGTATAAAATTTAAATATCGTAAATTAAATATAATGAAATCAAAACCTTACGCTTATGAAATCAAAACCCTTTCAGTAACACGTAACAAGACACTCACTAAAATCTATAGAATAATTTAAAAAAAGAAAAAAAAAGATTATGATGTTTCTAACGAGTATTCAGTGTTGCTGTAGTTTGTACATAACCCAGCAATTGAACAAATTCAAGTGTATGACTGAACATACGCAGACTGAGAACAAGCAATCTTTTCTTGTTATATCGAAGCCTAAATATTCTCACATGTCCCATTCTTTCTGTCTGCATGGTGTGATTTGAGGATAATTAGACTTGTCTTCGAAGCAACTCAAGCAAAAATGTAGAGCGCATATGATTTTGTAATATGAAACTTCTCCCACTGTTGATTTGCATTGCACTGTGCATGCATGTACCTCTTTCCCATAATGCTCTTTGGTTTCCAGACAAATTAAATTACGATATCTTATTCTGCCAATTCGTAAGCTTGACTCTCCCTAGTACATACACCGCCACCATGCACATCATTCCGTTGAGGTTCTCGGAGCTGTTACGTGCTATAGAAGAAGGAATGTAGTGGGGTTGGATAAAGGTACTCGGACTCCTACCCACTTCAAAATAAATACATAATATCCTGATAAGTCACCTCTTCTAATTGGGACGTAAATCGAGACATTGTTGGAGGAAAATTTTAAATATTGGAATGGGTCTGATAATAAATAGCCCGATTTGCAAGACCCTATCAGCAAGTAAAGAAAATAGCCACAGAAATTGAGTCTAAATTACGAGACGTCTCAGATATCTTCTTCCGTATCTGCAAATATGAATATACTGTTGAGAGGAACATTTATATCATTGGAAAATGTATGCGCTTAACAAGTGATATATCAGCGAGCGATAAACAACTAGTTTGAATAATGTACATAGTTTCTAAACAGCATCTCCCTCGAACATGGTAGGAAAGTAAAATCTGTTGTACAAGTACACACACACAAACACACTCACACACACACGCACACACACATACACATACACTCCTTTCGATTCAATAGCTGATACGTCTTTCATTCATCTACTCCGTAAAAGGACAATAAATTCAATTGAACTTTAAGTGAATCCACATATTTCCAGCGACAGATAAAATACGTGTTAAATGATACACGATAGATGGCGTTAAAAACGACTAGAATTGTGATATACTTCTATATGCAATTCCATAAAATGAAAATAAATTCAAGTAAACTTAGAGTGATTCTCAATATTCTTCACGGCAGATTAAATGAAGTTGTATTTAATAATCAATTCACTGAAATCAGAATACATTAGGAAGAATATGAACTAAATTTCTTTTCAGGAAGAATACTTCAAAAGAGAAATATAATTGCTAAGTTTTCTTCAATTCAATGCAACGTATAATGAAATTATATATGGTTTAAATACAAGTTTTCGAATTAGCGATAATAGAAAAAACTTTGAAAATACATAGCTTATACGTTCAGCTCATTTTGAGTTGATTATAAATTAATTTTGCTAGAGATGAGTGAGTTAAACTATACGGCATCCACATAAAGTGTTATTTAGTATCGTGTAACATTGAATACATACACGGAATTATAAAAACAATTACATTGTAAATATACAGACCCACACATGAAAATGAGTACTTATATATATAAATAGATGCACGAACATCAGAATATATATGTGTGTGTGTGTGTGTGTGTGTGCTGGCCTCAGTCAAATGACTTAAACCAATAAGAGAATAACAGAGTATATATATATATATATACTCATGTGTATGTGCGCGTGTGAATGTGTGTACTTGTTTGTGGCGTATTTATATTCATGCACACACGCGCGCGAAATATTCCCTGGTTGTTCGTGCATGTACAACGTGTGTGAAACTCATTAACAATGAATTAAATCAGGAACTGACATCCTATATGTAACTATATATGTGTGTATATATATATGTATATACATACGTACACACACACACACACTCTCATATATGCTTGTCAATGTATGTATTGTGTGTGTATGTTGGTGTTGCATGTATTACTACAAAATTGCTGCTTTCCGCATAATCGTGTTTGCGTGGACGTGCATTTGTAAATTGGCAGATTTTTGTATTTTTCTTTGGCATCTACTTTGATGTTTTAGGAATCCATTATTCTAATGCATTTTACCAGTTCATGCAAACATATGCCCTCGGGAAAATTTATTTGTCGGTGGTTTGAAAATTAGAAACGTCAGTGCACAAGGATATTTTATTTCTATTTCGGTTTATATTTTTTTATTTATCTATTTTTTTATTTTTTATTTCTACCCTTTTAGAATGGCCAATTACGATATTGCGAAACAGAAAATGGTACAAAACTTACTTAGATCTGAATTACTCTTTCACTGGAATGTATCGGAACAATTTGCTGATGGCTGGATTATGTCATTGGAGAAACCCAATTTCAACCTATAAAGAGAAAGCAACAAATAAAAAAAGCAAAAATAAATGAACGAAGAAAAACAATAAATAACTGCTCTTATGTTCGACCTGGTGTGTGATGCTTTATATAATTTAGTTTACAAGGCTTTTACTAGAAATATTTGCGAATTCTGAAGTCTGCATCGTTAACGTAAAGTTTTATTTGCAACAAATGGCGTATTATGTTTAAATAAGTTATGTTTATTGTGCTCTCAGTGTAGTTATAGCTCTTATATTTTATATAGTAATCGGTATATATAACGGTATAGAATATCCCTCTGTTTAACCTTGGTTTCACAAATCATGCAACAATATTTTCAGGATACTATTTGTGATCATTATTACAGCTTTTTTCTCCCCATAATTATGCTTGTTCTACACTTCATTATCTCCGTCATTTGCAAACTTATTGATTAGGTAAATGAGAAATCAAAGAATTGTGTATAGGTACAAACTACCAAATACACGTTCATATACATATGTATGTGTGTATATATGTATTATCATTTCATTTTCATTTTTTCAAAAATCTAGTTTCAGCTCATGAGCTGTGGCCATGCTAGGGCACCGCCATTCGGTGTTGCTACACAATTTTTGCTTCACGAATTTTACTTCAGGAATTGACATTTGGTGCATGAGAGAGTGTGATGCAGCTGCTCTTATCACATTGGACTAATGGGTATAAACCGATTAGTGTGTTTAGATATTGAGTACAGTACCAGCACAGTTTAGGCTACCTGCTGTTGGCATCCGCAGTCGTGCTATACTTCCGTTGGATCTATTTCAAGAACTCCGCAGCGTCAGTTATGGGAGGTGGGGAATTCCAACCACGTTTTGTGGTTCGTTACCACAAGCGCTCCTTTATAGGATGCAGTGGCTAAAGTCATCACCAGGAGGAACTACGTCCGGTTTCGGCCCCTACTCCTCTACCGTTTTCAACGTGGCACCCCCCTCCTTTCGGAGGTTTCTTGAGCTCTGGTGTTGAGTGCGTTTCTTCTTCCTCCTTTTCTCTTCTGTTCTTTGTTTCCTTCGATGCAGCTTCAACGAATGTCAGCAGGTGACTGAACATCCAGCCAAATTTCCCTTTAAATACACCCCCGTAGGCTCCAGCAGCCAGCACGTGACTCTGTCTAAACTTCAACTGACCAATGGCGGGGAGGGTGCGTAGTTTTAGTCTTTAAACCTGACTTCCAACAGTATCATGTTAGTTTCAGTTCCAGCAGGCAGAGCCGACCAGCGGTTTGGTGGTACAAGCCTTTGAACCAGGAGGAGGGAGCACTATGAACGTGACGGCTACCTTGGCCCACCTGTCAATTAGTGATGCTGCTTAACTGTCAGCCAACCTCTCCTAGCGATGCTATTTCCCAGTTGGTATGTTATGCTTTTCAAGCTATTTTGGGTCTTCTCGCTTCAGCCATGTATAGAAGCTGGCTTTTACGACTGCATCCTCTATCCTCCCTATTATTTTCTCAGCTTTGAGCTCGAAAATGCAAACCTTCTTTTAAATAACATCGTCATTTTCCTTTCAATGAAGCATCTAGACCCCACTGCCAGGTGGTAATAGTTGACAGTCCATCCCTGTTCTCCACACTCTTACATTAATTTCTCATACCTCTTCGGCTTTTGTTGCACTGCATTAACGATGTTCTGTTGGCATGGCACTGATTAAGTCCGGTCTTTTTGTTGTTTTTATGAGTGGAAATATTAACAATCTTTCCAAACCAACGGCCAGCTCCCAGTATCCCTTCCATTTTTCGTCTGTCTCGTATATTCGATTTGAAGGCCTGGCCTTATCTCCTTTTTCCTCCGTCTGGAATTATTTTTGTTTCCACTTTTGTGTAAAACTGCAGAAACTCAAAAATTCGAATATGTATGTACGTATGTATGTATGTATGTACGTATGTATGCGCATGCATGTGTTTGTACATTATTTATATTATTTACATTTGACGGATATTTGTCCTCATCTTCTTTGTTGTTAACTCAAAGTTTCGGCTGATACACCCTCCAGACTTCATCAGGTGTCTTGGGAAAATTTCGAACCTGGGAGCTCATACCCAAGGTATTTTTAGATGTTATTATTATTATTATTATTATTATCATTATTATTATTATTATGGACCCTTCCAGGAATCGAACTCGGAATCGTTGGGTTAGTAGCCCGCGCTCTTAACCACTACGCCATATACCCGTGGGCAAGACACATGATGAAAGCTGAAGGGTATATCAGCCGAAATGTTGTGTTAACAACAAACAAGATGAGGACACATATCCGTCAAATATAAATAAAATAAATAATGTACATAATTCCTCATCTCTTAAATATAGAAGCGTGTGTTTATGTATATAATTGTGTATGCATGTGTACATGCATACATTTATATATTAGTATGTTTAAGTAAGTATGCGCTTCTATGCGTATTTATGTGTGAGGACGTGTGTATCTCTTCGACTTAACGTTTTCGATAGTTGTCAACGGGTGCCACCGATACAAATATGATTAGCTTCCTGTCCGAAACCACTCAGGTACGTATACTCGAGTTCCCCATGGCATAAGAGATTGGAGGTATAAGATAACCCTGAACGGTACCTCAGTCCGGTTCACAGTGCATCATGCTTACCACACATTCGCCAAAAAATATATACATACCCGCATACACACACGCGTACATTATATATATATATATATATATACACATATATGTGTGTGTGTGTTTGTGCGTGTCCGTGAGTACGTGTATACAACCTGACCTGAAGATATATGGTTCGGAAAGAGTTAGGGTAAGCGCGATTAGTATTCAATGAAACAAAAGCGAATGGAGCATTAAACTAATATGTGAATGGATAATATTCGAATCAGGGTAACACTCCATGGACTTCAAAGGAGACATTTACCAAAACCAGAAATATAATCCTACCGCATGTAGAAATACGGAAATGGGCTAGTGTTCCGTTATCACGGAATATATAGCTTACCACGCTGTTATATCATTTTTTTCTTTTACTTATTTCATGCATAACACTGCAATCACGATCCCGCACCGCCATGGAGATTATTTCGCCGAATAAATCAACACCAGCATGTATTTTTAATCCCTGGTACTTACTTATTCGATGGTTCAATATCGCCGAATTGTTAAGTTACGGGGACGAAGACACACCAACAACGGTTGTCAAGCGTTGATGGTGGACAAGCACAGGCATGTTGTATATATAAATGTATACGACGGGATCTTTTCAGTTTTCGTTTCCCAAATCCACGCACAAAGCATTGGTCGGCCGGAGTATATACTATAAAACACTAGTTCAAATTGCACAGGGAGTGACGTAAGTCGATTACATCGAGCACCACGCTCCTGTTTTCCTACTTTAAATGGATAAAAGACAAAGTCACTCAAGGTGGAATTTGAACTCAGAACTTAAAGGCGGACGAAATGCCACGTAATATTTGGTCCGGCGCGCTAAAGATTTTGCGAGCTTGCCGCCATTATATGTGAAATTATTAAACTGTAAAATATACTGATATATACAATATAATGTGAATTCTGTCGTGGTACACTTATAGGATTCACAATGTATGAGATCACATAACCAGTTAAACAATGAGATTTCCAGCAACTTAACGAACGTTGTAAGGTTCTTCATACCTTTGAAATGAAACTCGAATTTTAAGGCAAACTATTCATACATACAGATACAATCAGCATATGTCACGATAATTATCGCATGTGTATAGATATATCACCATAGCGTCCATGTTTTCCTACCTCTCACGGCTTCCCCGACAGTTTTCTTTTCTTCCTTCCTCTCACTGCCACACCAGCAGCCCTTCCTTTCTTCTTCTTCTTCTTCTTCTTCTTCTTCTTCTTCTTCTTCTTCTTCTTCTTCTTCTTCTTCTTCTTCTTCTTCTCTAGCATTATTAATTAGACTACAACAAAGAAACACATTTACCCTATGTACAAAAAAAGTATCGGTAAATAAACCCAATAAGTAAGCATATAGGTAACTCTCTCTATCTCCTTCTCACTCTCTCTTTCCTTCTCACTCCCTCTCTTTCTTTCCCCACTGTTTCTTTCCCCACTGTTTCTTTCCCCACTGTTTCTTCCTTTCTTTCTTTCTTTCTTTCTTTCTTTCTTCTCTCTTTCTTTCTCTCTCTCTCTCTCTCTCTCTCTCTCTCTCTCTCTCCGTTTCTCTGCGTTTTCTTTTTTCTGTCTCAACTTTTCAGCTAAGATTTCACCATGTTAAATAGGGAGGGATATATGAATAATAATACAGATGAGCATATGTCAAGCTTTAAATATGTATTTAACGCTTCTTCAAAAGAAAAATACTAAGTATATAAGAATTCTTTCTATTTCCATGGTAGGAGAAGTCTTATCGTATAGAGATAAATGTAAAACTGCGACCAGCTTTAATTTGGTAAATGTATTTGTTGCTTTAGGCCAAACAGGATCTGAATAACCAGTTTCATGTAAACATGATTTCTTAAAAAATATACTCTGCATAATATATAGTGGCAGAGGATATCGGATCACGTTGACCACAGAAATTGGAACTTTATTTTAATGCTTGCAAAAATGTTAATAGATGGCCGTTCTCTCTTTTTTTTCTTTCTGCAAATTGACCGTATATTACAACCCTCCATTTGTAATCCTTTGAAATATACTTTACATTTCAAACTTCCCATAACAATATAACCGGTAATAAATGAAGCACAATTCGATATTTTGTACAAATAGTAAGTTCCCACGGTAAATGTTCGATCGGCATATTATCAACGATAAAAACGTATCATTTCACAATAGCATATGTTGTTTTTATTATTATGGATAGCCATATTGAACAATGGTTGAATTCGAAAGCATTAGTGTCTTACGTGTAACAAGTACTTCCATACATCGCGTGTTTACTTGTATAGAACTACATTATAGGGTTACTAAAGAATAGAACAACTGACTGAATAGAAATATAAAATAGATAAATGAATAAATACCAAACTGACTCGAAGTTCCCTATTGATTACATAATATGCCACATCGATTTATTTTCAAAGCAATGTGAGCAATATATTTGATAAAACATTGGAGAGGACATACAAATAGAGATAACTTATCGCTTAAGGATCACTTAAGGAATTCCGTTCTATAAACCATAACACGATTGAATCATCATCATGTGTGAGTGATTGTGCGCATATATATATATACGAATGACTATCTATATATATATAAATGTATATGCAGATATATTCATATTATTATTCTTCGTATTGTTATTATTATATTCATTGTATTACTAGATGTTGCTGTTGTTGTTTCAGGTGTCGTTGGTGATGATGTTGTTGTTCCGAATTCTAAATATTAGCTCTGAAACATTTACTGAATAAAACATTAACTGAATGAAAGCGTTCCGGTCTTTTTCAAACACCCAAGGTAGATCGATTCTAAGAAATATTTTCATTTATCGGATCTGTGAAGTGTTTTATATAACTGGCACATAATAGATTCCACCCTTACTACGTTCACAATATTGAATTTGTTTCCGGGCTTTCACGATATTTAATGATTCAAGTTAGATAACTCTACAGCAGCAGCTTTTGAAGTTTTCACATTTTCTCAACTCAACTGAATTTCATCAGTTGATCTGATGTGGTGCATTAGAAAAGACATTTGGAGAATATTCAATATTATCTTTAGGATCATAAATACACCATCAGCGTCACCCTCTCACTCTGTCTATCACTCTCTCTCTCTCTCTTTCTCCTCCAAAATACTCTTGTCTCTGTGACTATATATTTCAATATCCTTTGCATTTTTCCTATTAGCAGCAGCACATATAGATATGCACTCATTTCTAGACACATAAATTGATACCTACCTACCTACCTACCTACCTACCTATCTACATAATGCATACATATATACACACCTACCTATATATCTACATAATGCATACATACATACATATATACACACGTACACACATATATATATATATATATAGAGAGAGAGAGAGAGATTGAGAGATAGATAGATAGATAGATATATGTCGATATACGTACACACATGTACATTCTTACATACCCACACATATGTACATATGCTTTATATATGTACACATATTTATATATATATATATTCATTTATATAATATGTACCTTGTGTATATATATATATATATATATATATATATATATATATATATATACATATATATAAACGTATATATATATATATATATATATATATATATATATCAATACACACACACACACACATATATATACATACAAGATATTTATTATCTCCCTCTCTCTCTCTGTTTCTCTCTCTATATATATACATATGTGTGTATATATATAATTTTTGCATATATTTATACGTTTATATATACACAGATATACATACACACATATAAATAAATCAGTCAGAGATATGAAAGAAAAACAAAACAAATTGGCATATATCTCAGTATTTAATGGCATGAAGTATTTTATGTTTGCTAAACTTCATTTGTTCAAAAGCCACAAGTATACCAACACCAGCTACTACACTGCGCTACATTTAACGCAGTAATGCTGTATATTTTCCTAAACAATTGATAAATACACGTGAATACGGAATCACTATAAGTTTATGATTTGCTTTCTGCAGCATAGATTATATCATATCGTATAAATACGTTTAACACATGAAATGACATATCTTCTTGCTATGTTATCTCATAGTCATTTAAGCTGAAAACGATTCTTGGTATGACTAAACGGAAATACAAAATCTTTTAGCTAAAACATGCTTCAAATAGATTAAAAGTTTCTATTAGTATATGTTGTGTAATATTCTTATCAGTAAATGTGACAGGATTAAGATCCTGAAAGAATCTTCTAAGAAGTACATCTGAAGGTTTTGTTGTTATTCTTTATGGAAATATTACGTTCCATAAATGCATTACTTTGACTATTGAATATGGCTGGACGTCTATTATTTTATGGTTATATTAAGCATCACATTAGTTTTAAGTGTTTGTTTGCGTTTACGCTATACATAAATACACGCATTTACAAAAACGCACCACACACATATGCATATATACATACACGCATATGCAAATATATATGCGGATATATTTATATAAGTGTATACAGTCGCATATATGTATATATATATATATATATATATATATATATATATATATATATATATATATATATATATATATATATGTGTGTATATACATATAATGAATTTATTATACATACACACAGATACACACATACATACTTACATACATATGTATGTCTAGTATGGTGTGTGCCTTTGAGTGTGTGTGTGTATATGTATATAGATAGGAAATATATACCACGACAGAATACACACACGCACACACACACACACATACACACACACACATATATGTACATATATATACATATATATATATATATATATATATATATATATATATATATATATATATATATATATATATATATATATATATATATATATATATATATACATACATAAATATATATAAGCATGCCAACATATGTCTGTATATATTAATATATATTCAAGCATATAGACATACATATTTAAATAACTCTACGTATATGTTCATTCATCTTGAATATACACATATATTTAGTTATCAATATATATATATATATATATATATATATATATATATATATATATATATATATATATATGCATAAAAAACACCCGCCTATCAGACCACATACCTATCTCTTTTAATACAGATACGCTAACCTAGAATTCCTCGTAAATCTTACAAAACAGAAACAGATCTACTCCAAAGTGTTACATCAACTGTTTTACGATATCGGTGCAATGGTAAGCCTCTACAAGTAGAAATATACCAGAAATGATCAAAGAAGTGCTATTCATTACTAACGCAGACGAAATGAAAGACAATCACATAGTTACATAGATATATGTAACCACGACACACACGTTGTTTCCTACACAATAGCCTAACGTAAAAGTATATATATTTATAGCTAAATTCACATAAAACGCAGCTTCTATTTCCAATGATTCTTTATATTTATCACGAAATTAACGAACTTGGTATGCGGTCATTAAATATGGCATCATAATATGCAGTCTAGACCTTCACAGTAGCAAATGTTTATATACAAACATACATACATACATACATACATATATACATAAATTCACCCCCACACATATATATACATACAGAACTGGCCAAAAGTCACATGACAGTAAAAGCATCTAAATACAAACAATAATGAAAATCGTTCAAACTGAAGTCCTTGAGTGACGCATTTTCTTTTCGATAGTGTTTACGGATGTTTGATTTACTGTTGAGTGACTTTTGAGCTACCATGTACACACACACACACACACACATACACCCACCCACACATACACACACCCACACACACATCTATAACAATAATATAGTTCAATCAAAATAAACTTTTGATATGGTACATTATCTAACCGCGATGAGGATCCATAGTTTACCTGAAGTCAACGAGGGCAAAGCAGGCAATCTTTGGCTCCATTCATCATGCTTCTAATATTATTTTCTACTCTAGGCACAAAGCACGAAGTTTTAGGGAAGGGGGTCAGTTGATTAGATCAACCCCAGGTCGCAAGAGGTACTCGATTTATCGACCCCGAAAGGATGAAAGGCAAAGTCGACGGAATTTGAACTCAGAACGTAAAGACAGACGAAATACCACAAAGCATTTCGTCTGGCGTGCTAACGTTTCTTCCAGCTCGCCGCCTTATCATATTTCTAATATTAAAACAGGTAAGGCAGCCAGCTGTTAGAATCGTTATTGCGCCGAACAAAATGATTAGCAGCATTTTGTACGATTTTACGTTCCGAGTTCAAATGTCACAGCATTTCATACTTTCGAGGTCGAAATTACTGGCGTCAATGCAATCAACTTACCTCTTCCACCAAAATTGCTAGCTTTGTGCCAAAATTTGAATAATTACTTCGAATTTGAGAAGTATTGTATTAAATTGTTATACAAAAATGTTGATATATAAACAGTTGCTCTTTATGATAATATGGAGGGAGTTATATACAGCAACATACTGAACCGAAATAAAAATACATAAAAACGTAGTAAACTTCTAAAAACTACTACTATACACTATTTTCTTTCTGCATTCCTATTCCTCTCTAAATTATTGTTTGTCATTTTTCTTTAGATAATTTATTGAATATACACTTTATCATTTCGAGTTTTAAAAACCGTTTCAAACAATAGAAAGATCAATTTCCCAAATTATATTTATTCAAACATTTCTTTCCTAACCAAATACGGTTAATGACAACAGTAAATCGTATTCAGTAAAATGAAATATATTAAGCTTTACTGGGAAGATAAAATCTTCAAATACATTGGGCCGTTAAATTTAATAAAAAATTATCGAAAACTTAAAAAAAAAAGTATCAATGGTTTATATGCGCTTAATGTGTTCTGTTTGAAATGTAATGTGACAATATTTTGAGAAGTGTGTGATTGTTGGAAGCCAATTGAGCACAGTATAATTTCATTAACATTTTGTTTAACAAGCTAGTCTGGCGTATGCAGTGGCATTTCGTTTCATATTAGCTGTGTATAGAACTAGGTTTAAGGACACAAAACCTATTATATAT
>NC_142933.1:14959296-14961796 GCF_046866305.1 Octopus bimaculoides
CTGCCATAATAAAACAAGACAAATAACTAAATAGATAGAGCGATTCGAAATCTAGATTTTGTGGTATGCCGTTCCATATTCATTCATTCTGTTTTCCAACCCTGCCGGTGACAATGTGTGTTACTTAAATTCATTTTACCTTTTTTCAAAGGTGTTGATGATACCTATGGTAGCAATCAGAAAAAAATATTTCAAAGAGATTTACAAACGAAAAATTACCTGATTCTCACACAAAATATTTAACTTTTTCAATAAAATTCCTACTCGTAATTTCTCTTGCCGAGCAAAGGATCTAGGTGAAATTGACAAAACAGTGGAAAGATTTATTACATGCCATTGTTAAATATAATATAGCGACATTTCCTTACATATCATTAAACTATCTTTCATTTTATTTGCAAATGTTTTTCTCCCTCTCTTTGAAGGAATCGACATAGCGTGACATGTTACGTTTGATATATTACCCTATATGCGAATTCAAAACGACACAATTAGGACCATTGGCTGCATCTCGCTGTGGTCTGCCTATAGATACATCGATATACACGAGACCGCACACACTTTCCATCAATTGATAAAAGAAGATCGTTACACCTGGTTCTCTTCTACATCGGATGAGCGACGAAGAGTAAATATATATATATATATATAAGATTTAAGAAGGGTATTGGATTCAACCAAACCCAAAGATACAAGTAATACCGAGTAAGTGCTGAATACCGGCTAGTTATGCCCCATTCGTTGTATAAACAAGAGTGGGGATTATAACATAGGTCGTGTATTAGCGTGTGTATGTATAAAGAGAGAAAAGGATAAAGAGAACAATGCCAAAATTAGCAGTATATTTATGGATAAAGTCTTACAACTGTTTCAGGGAAAATCCAATGTATCCCTTCATCGGAGACAGAAATAGTAGAGGGATGGATTATTACATCTATAAGAGGTGAGTTGTAGTAGGAAGTGAGAGTGATGCGCTGAAGAAAGAAAGAAGAAACAGTACTTGGAGTGTAGCTTCATTCCAGTAGTACCCCAAGTACTGTTTCTTCTTTCTTTCTTCAGCGCATCACTCTCACTTCCTATTACAACTCTCCTCTTATAGATGTAATAATCCATTCCTCTACTATTTCTGTCTCCGATGAAGGGATACATTGGATTTTCCCTGAAACAGTTGTAAGACTTTATCCATAAAATATACTGCTAACTTTGCCATTGTTCTCTTTATCCTTTTCTCTCTTTATATATATATATATATATATATATATATATATATATATATATATATATATATATATATATATATATATATATATATATATATATATTAAGCTAATGAAAGAATATTTTGCATGTTCCTTATTCAACATCAACGCTAATTTCCTATTGAGTGACATATATATCTCGAAAAGATACTCATACCGAAGAGATGCAAAGTCATGTAACATAAAATCATTTCAAAGAATTCAAATGGTTCCCATGAGATTCGCAGTCAATTTCAAAAATGAATCAAAAGGACGAGAATAAACGCCAAAATATTGTACACAACAGTAAGCAGGTAAAACAGATTTCCAAATTGATACATATATTCTCTCAATTATGTCCGTTTTGTGCAGTCTGCACTTGATTTGAGCTGGAAATATAGAACTAGAGACACCGCGCTCGCAGTTAAGCGAATTTCCAGTACTATTCCTCAAAGCGATGAATAATTTGCCGTGAAGACACTTAACGCACGACATAAAACATATAACATACAACTGGTGTCCATACTTCCAGTACGCAAGATAAAAATCTTGGTGCAACGACGAGACTCATTTCTCACATCTTTCTCTACACGTCTCTATGATTCGAACTCTCGGCATGAAGCAGAGTGTATATCATTTACTACATGACGTTTTGTGCGTGTAACTGTAAATTTCACGAACAACCGATGCTTTATACAACCGAAAATAAACATCAATTTATGGACGGATTGGTATACATACCGTGACGCCTTTTAAAGAAAAGGATCAAATATCGATACAGGGCTGGTTAGGCATGAACCGATGCATATGTAAATAATATCGATTACATATTGCGATATTGATTTTCTACGTTAATACCACAGGAAGATTATTTCATAAAGGAAATACCTGTTTCAAGATGTCGACGTTATATCTTATAGGAGAACAACGATTTGTTGAGTAGTAAATCTTATGCACTGACCTTTAGGAGATATGAAATATTCGAATGATGAAAGTTAAAGATAGACCTGAGGCTTCTTTGATGTACCTTTGTCTGTGCAAGATATATATTGTATGTAAGTATGTATGTATGTATGCATGTATGTATGTCATTATTGAGTTTATCTCAATATTTCTTGACAATAGAGAAAGAACTAGTTTCTAACCTAGATCCAAGGCTCCTTCATTGGAATTCCAACATGAAGACCAGGGTACGTTTGTTTCTTTGCACGTATGTATGTATTATGCATGTATGTATGTATGTATGTATGTATGTATGTATG
>NC_142933.1:14966796-14971796 GCF_046866305.1 Octopus bimaculoides
CCCACTGAATAGTCTCCTTGTTGGCTTCTCTACTTTTTCTTCACTCTTTTGATACGAATTCTACTGAAAGCATCCTTAATTATATTATGTATTCTCTGTTTTAAGGTGATCCAAATTATTTTGAAAATTTATTGATAACTATAGTGTATAGTGGATTACTATTGCTTATTTTAATAGAGATAGGATAGTCAAAACTCCTTATGTCATACACACTTATGTCTACAGCGATTCAACTGAACTAATACTTCAATACTAACGACAATCTTACCACCACTGCCTCTACCCACCTCTTCTTACCTTCATTGTCTCCAACAATCCATTTCCAATGGATTTCCCTATTCACAGTAATCATATGCTCCTCTATAACACGTTGCATAGCTAACACATTTCGACAACACACTTCTTTTCTTTTAGTTTATCTTTCTCCTTTTCTATAATGGAAACAAGGCGTCTTTTATTTGTTGTGATGTAGAACATACAATAATTCTACTCATTATTTCCTTGTTTGTTGTAGAACTTTAGCTATCCCCACCACCTTTAATGTATATAATTGGCACAGATAACCGTTAGTACTTTATGTTTAAGATGAACAAGAGACTTTCAGGTGGTGTCGAAATCTGTATTGTGTAAAGAATTTACTCTTTTACTCTTTTACTTGTTTCAGTCATTTGACTGTGGCCATGCTGGTGCACCGCCTTTAGTCGAGCAAATCGACCCCAGGACTTATTCTTTGCAAGCCTAGTACTTATTCTATCGGTCTCTTTTGCCGAACCGCTAAGTTACAGGGACATAAACACACCAGCATCGGTTGTCAAGCGATGTTGGGGGGACAAAGACAGACACACAAACACATACGCACATACATATATATATACATACATACGACGGGCTTCTTTCAGTTTCCGTCTACCAAATCCACTCACAAGGCTTTGGTCGGCCCGAGGCTATAGTAGAAGACACATATATGTTGCAGAAAAATTGCACAGTTTTATTGCAAATGTTTGAAAGATTACTGCGAATGTAGTGAGAATAAAAGAAAATTTTGTAACGTAACCAAACAGTGATTCTATTTTGTTCCTCGGCATTCCAGCATTTGTTGTTGTCGTTGGCACTCCGTCGCTTAAGACGTCGAGGGTTCCAGTTGATTCGATCAACCGAACAGCCAGCTCGTGAAATTAACGTGCAAGTGGCTGAGCACTCCACAGACACGTGTACCCTTAACGTAGTTCTCGGGGATATTCAGCGTGACACAGTGTGACAAGGCTGACCCTTTGAATTACAGACACAACAGAAACAGGAAGAAAGTGTGAGAGAAAGTTGTGGTGAAAGAGTACAGCAGGGTTCGCCACCAACCCCTGCCGGAGCTTCGCGGAGCTTTAGGTGTTTTCGCTCAATAAACAATCACAACGCCCGGTCTGGGAATCGAAACCGCGATCCTATAACTGCGAGTCCGCTGCCCTAACCACTGGGTCATTGCGCCTCCATTCCTACATCAGAGGTTAGATTTCATGATTAATTTAGAACATCTGATAGTGTATACGGACTGTAAAACTGGACGTTTATTCCCACAAACGACAATTAAAATTTTGTATGGCAATGGCAGAATGAAGAAGGTGCAAAATAGATGCAAAGCTCATCTCAGACTAGAATACGCCAGTTAAAAAACATTCCGACTAGTAATTCCTGGGCGCCTTAGTTCGGAGTCTTAATTTTCACAATTTAAAATGAACAGTGAAGAAGCCAGAGCGAATAGAAAGTCTACTAATTATTATAAGGAGTTTTAAAATGTAGGAGAGTGAATACACAACAGAGCTGAGGTACATTTTTAAAACCAAGACATTTTTGTAGTGCATGCTTATAAGAGCGTTGTATTTAACGAAGGAAGATGGGTGCGCCGCTGGTTTCAGAAATTATATTTCCGGCTTGTGTAACACACCGAAAAAGAAAGCATTCCAAGTGTTTTCAGAGATTACGAATTTCTTCAAAGTGCATTATGTCTCTCATTAGAATTGCACTGTGCCCCGCGCGAAATAATTCTTACAAAGTTTTACGACTTGTAGTCAGA
Source organism: Octopus bimaculoides (assembly GCF_046866305.1). Classification (NCBI taxonomy): domain Eukaryota; kingdom Metazoa; phylum Mollusca; class Cephalopoda; order Octopoda; family Octopodidae; genus Octopus; species Octopus bimaculoides. The sequence goes on from NC_142933.1 coordinate 14,968,862, forward strand.
ACTCAAAAAGTGATTAAAGTAATTGTGAAATATACACCACACCCATTTCAACAAGGCGGTTCCGTACGAACCAACGTTACTATAACATTTTTATTTTTACAAAATATATATCTGGTGCAGAGTGCATCGATAACCAGCAAGAGGAAGCGTTTTCTTTGGGTTAAATATGGTAGTAACGCTATGTTGAAGTGGGGAGAAACATTACTTCTTGGCGTAGTTACTACTTTCATCTCTTATAGAGAACTATATTGCTACGTTGCTTTTTCCAAGGTCAGCGGCTGATTGTCACTTATATTTCTATATATTGCGAGCCTCAGCGGAGTAATCCGATCTCTGAGAATGAGAGAAAATAGCGCGAAACCGCCCGGTCTGGTTGTTCTGTCAAGTCGCTAGATGGTATAGCTTCGCTCCCCTGCTTGCAGTATATATTTGGTGCAGATTACATCGATACAGCTAGAAGAGGCATCTATTTGGGGTTAAAGAATGGCAGTAACGTCTGTTCGTACGAGACGGCCATGTTAAAGTGGCGTCAAACATTACTTCTCAGTACAGTTACTCTGTTCATCTCGTACAGAAATTTTCTAACTTGCTACTTTGCTTGTTGCACTTATCTTCTTTCGACGACAAGATATATTATGACGTTCCGTATGTCTTTCACTCATGTGCGAATAAAAAATTGCGTGTGTCTTACTCTCATGTGCTATTCAAGAACACAATTCAAACAAGAACATAATTCAAACAATAGAGCAACAATTTTAAACTCTGTAATGAAATTGCACAAAACGTAAGCAAATAAAAATCATTGGTGCAACAAAAATAAAACGAGTGCTGCAAAACACTTTTTATTAATCAAAATTATTTTCTCACTAGTCATGCATTTAGTAAGTTTATTGAAGACCACAGAATTTAATCTGTAGAAAAACTGTGTTCTATTTCAAAAGACCACATGCAAAATTATTAATATCAAAACCTGAAGTGAAGAGAGCCATTATGCAATTCAGGGAATATAGAGATTTGAGAGCGTTGAAAATAAATATCAGAAACCGCTAGCAGAAGAGTAAAGATGTTTCTTCATCCCAGTGTACTTGCTCAAAACTCAATACAAAAAGCGAATGCCACTCGTCCCTCAAAATTTCAAGGATGTGAAAGTAACCTTTTCAAATGTTATTTAAAAAGTGAAAGGTGAAATTAATAACATAGAAAATGCTTGAAAAAACTATGGTATATAACAACGAATAGAAATAAGATAACACGAAAGAACTACTTCGTATTTTCCGCCTGTTATATTTTAAAACAATAATCTTCACTTAAGTGAATGCGAAAATTTTATTTAGGAATATAAAAGAAGGTTGTTGCAAATACATTGTTCGGTCAAAATGAGGATTTTCTTAATACTTAATTGTAGAATGAGATAGAGGATAATGTGCAGTTTCTCTGTGTTGTGATAAACTTTCGTTCAGATCTTGATGCAAGAATGTAAATTCATAACTCGTATTGTGAATATCGTTTGTAGAGACAAGGGGAGAAAACAATCTGCCCCCGTAGACATAGTACAGGTTTTTAAATTCAGAGAAGTTTTAAATAATGTCCCTACCATACGCAGAAAATAACAGTCTACAAACTGAAATGACACTAGTTTGAAAACCTCGGTATATAATAAGTACTGTGAACTTTATCTAAACGTATTGAGTACTTTCTGTTTAACTACAAGTCATATTAATGTGTTCATGAAGAAATATATCAGTCTCGTTGTGTTTCTATGTTTGCATATTTCAGTAGATTATTATCTTCAGGTATCTAGAAATTTATGAATAATATCCAAGGTAACGCATTGTTTTAGTTTATGATCAAGTTCCATTTAAGTAATACGCAACTACTTTCTGCTACACTCCTCTACGACTATGACTGCTTTGTCCTGAAAATATCATCACATTACGACGGCATAAAACTAACTGAAGAAACAGCTATCTACGCATTTCTGATTCTACGCATTTCTGATAAATTCACACTCTTTTCTTCATTTCCCCGGGCAATATAGATGAATTAACAATATCGATTGCGTTGTTCTTGAATAGAAAGACTCAAGAAATTTAATCTCCGTTTAATAGGACTTTATATTTCATCAGAGACACTTCTCTATTCATTGTGTATATTGCCAAGAGTAAATTGCACAAACAGTGATATTTTGAATGAGATCCTCTATAATGATTGACAAAATATTTTATATAATTTCTTGAAATAATTGCTATAACACACACACACACACACACACACACACACACACACACACACACACACACACGCACATTCAGACGTTCGCACATGAACAGACAAAGAAACACACAGACGCAAACAGACACACACACAGACACAGATGCACAGATACACGCACGTTCACGTCGGAAGACACAAACATTGGATTGAAATATAAGATATTTGCATATATAAATATATTTATGTATGCTTACGTTTATGTATATACACATATATTATTATTAATTCTTCTTCTTCTTCTTCTTCTTCTTCTTCTTCTTCTTCTTCTTCTTCTTCTTCTTCTTATTATTATTATTATTATTATTATTATTATTATTATTATTATTATTATTATTATTATTATTATTATTATTATTATTATTCTTCTTCTTCTTCTTCTTCAATGAGGTGGCAGAATAGTTAAAGCGTCAGATAAAATACTAAGCGCGATTTCCTCCGACTCATTAAAGAAAATGACCTTAAATGATTATACAGGCAACAATTCTACTTAAATCCCTTGCACGCAGTTCTGGATGTCGGGCTGTCCTTGGACGTTCCGCTATCACATAAGCTTTTCATGAAAAAAATCCTATAGGAAAGTTTATCAGTGATTATTGTCACGAAACCGTTCAATTTCTTGTGAAGCGGGCTGTGCGAGTGGTGTCCAAGAACTTCTCACTAG
>NC_142933.1:14974296-15031796 GCF_046866305.1 Octopus bimaculoides
ATAAAATACGACGCACCCACGCCATGCACACACAAACACACGCGCTCACACACATATTTGTCAACAAGTTTACTCAACTTGTTTGGTTTTGTATATATTTGTATTACACATGCGAGATGTGAATTAAACATGTCTCATAAAACGTGGGTTAATCGCTTGCCTCTATCATTTCAAGCTCTGCCGTATCAAGAAGCGTAATATTTTACTAGAATATCTAACCAATGTTGTTACAATCGGGCTATTAACCTCGGCAACCTTCTTACGTGCACTAGAATGACTTGCATTCATCAGGGCAACACATTCACATATGCAGAAAATCTAATTAACGTAGTATTGTAATTAATACAGAATGGGACAAGAACGCAAAACATCCAGGCAGTTAGGTGACACAAAAAAGGGACAAAACTTACAAATAGACGATAAAAAGAAAACACGGACAGGTCATTCGGAGTTTTCTCTCTTCAGTCGAGATCCAGATTATCCTTGCAATTTCGGCTGGTCGTACTCGATATTGCTCCAATCTGGCCAGCCCCAAGGAAAAACTAAGCTAACTGATTTAGATTCCTTGGTAGAATTCAACGAATGTATACAAAAGCAAAGACGGAAAAAACGAACAATATTACACATATACAGTAGGAATAATAACAGGACAAAACAGCAGATGTCTTTCGACTAAGGACGAATTAAATTAAGCTGGCGTGTATGGAAAGAAGACATTACAGCAGGGATATAAGATTTCACAGGACAGGGAGGAATAACGATGCAGCACGCACAACGGCCGGAAAGAAAGGTCACGCTTGACCGAACACCGGTCACGTGGGAAGAAACGAGAGAGAGGTAGAGGCAGAGGGACAAAAGAATTAAGGAGGGGCGAGAAAAATGACAGGGACACAGTGAAGTGAAAAGTGGAGAGAAAGGAGCAAGAATAGAAGGCAAGGAAATGTGAGCGAGGGGGAACGAAAGAACGAGCGGTGGAATGAACGAATAAGGGTGAAGGGGATGATAGACAAAAATAGATTCATACAAGATTTTTAAAAAAATGCATACTTACATATTAGACAGGTGTGTATATATATATAATACAGAATGGGACAATTCCTCCCTGTGCCTGTGAAATCGTTTAAAGGAAATATAAAAGGAAAAATGTTAAAGGAAAAATCAAGTTTGAAAATAATGCAAAGCCAAACGACAATAGCACAAACGGAAATAAGGTAGAAAACACACAAAACACGAATGACATCAACAAGCGAATAACAATTAAAAAAATGGAAGAACCGAGGAACAAAGGATAGATAAGAGGAAAACAGATATAACCTAAAAGAATAGAAATAATAGGAATACAGACGCCAATAATCACAACACAGAATGAAGGAGACAAACAAAAGGTGCAAAATTCGGAGGTCCGATGGTATAATTTAATTTTTGGACTCCAAATATCATCCAAGATAGCTAAGTGATTCATTTGCACCATTAAATAGATACTTTTCTAAAACGCAGAAATACTATCGTTTATTCGACAAGCACTCTGTGAAATATCGTACACAACATCTTACAACGTGGCGTACTACATACATAAACGCATGAACAGGAACTTAAGTATACAAACAACGTCTGCTAGCAGAGAGCAAACAAATCAAAACATCACGGGATTTAAGGCCGATAGCAAAAATAAACGATGAAATAATAATATATCATACACCCTTTTCCAAAAGGAACATATTAATTAAAGTATGAGTTAATTAAAGTATAAGCTAAAGGTGTTTACGAGCTATTTCAGATGTTCACCTGCTATTTCCTTCTTCGCTGATTTACAAAGGGCATTGTGGACGAAATACATAAATTATATGACAACGTAAAAATAGCAAACATTATGTAATGTAAGTACATTATAATAGCGAATGAACGCATTAACTCCCACAATCTTACTTGAGTTTGTCGCTTGCCTCTATCATTTCAAGCTCTGCCGTATCAAGAAGCGTAATATTTTACTAGAATATCTAACCAATCGGGCTATTAACCTCGGCAACCTTCTTACGTGCACTAGAATGACTTGCATTCATCAGGGCAACACATACACATATGCAGAAAATCTAATTAACGTAGTATTGTAATCACACAGGCAAAAAAAAAACACACACACACACGTGCATACACAAACATGCACACGCACACGCACACACACACATACATATGCATACATACAAATATATATGTGTGTGCACATAAATATATATATATATATATATATATATATATATATATATATATATATATATATCTATATATATATATATATATATATATATATATATATACAGACACTATATGTAGGACATATATGTGCATATATATATGAAAAGAGAAATAGGAAAGAGCGAGAGAGGCAGAGATACAGAGACAGAGAGAACAAGAAACTGAGAATGATGTAGTGTATATTTTATCTTAATATGCAAAATGATTACACATGTACACATTAAGTGCACAATTTGAAGTATAGTTAAAACTTCTTAGTTGATTATTTAAACATCGACAATGTATCACTTAAAATGTATATGTAGACATTATTATCCATTATAAGAGAGAACTATAGATTTCTCTTTCTAGTTGTATATCTCAAAGTCGGAATAATAGTAATACATAAATGTCTACTGGTTCATTACGACATTAGGACAATATATTATTGTATCTCATTGCTTATCCTATTACATATCAATACTGAAAGAAGCACAAAAGAAAATTATCGCAATATCGTTCGTAGTAATGTTGTAGATAGAAAAGATTCTTCTAAGAGAGATATATATCCTGATTTTGCTGAATGTATGAAGTGCTAGCGGTATGTGAATGTTCTCTATATCGCTTTGTATAAATCTTCATGTGATATCAAATAAATCAATGGGTGTATTTACGCAATACTTCTCCGACAAGATCGTAGGAACACATCTTCATAGTAATCCGGTCTGTTAGAAATAGCAGAGAGGTATCTTCCTATCACACCTAGCCATTTTTATTAAAAAAAAAATTATACAAAAAATGAAGAATCGGAAGAACGTTTGTAGTTCTGAATACATTGTGCATGAAAATAAGATGGAAGATTGACAACTGGAAATATATCGATAACAAAGAATCGTTTACTTCATACTCACGCTTATGCAGCGATCTCAGTAATTTTAACAAGCTCCTATAATTTTATAGGTCCATGTATCGAGGGCCAGTCTGTCAAATATATATTGCTTATAGATCTACAAAAAAACAAAAAGAAAACAGCAAGTCGCATGCCAACGAATGCAGGGGGATTTTCGACGCTCGACTCTGTTGACAGGGCGGTTTCTTACTGGAGCTACGAAATATATCAATCCGACTGGTTAGGCTGATGGCTGATTTGTATACTCGAACATTGGGTTAAGTAAGCAATAGGGGATGAACATTTGACGATTTCCTTATTTTGTCTGGGGTCTTACTGTTGTATTTCGGCCCCCGACCTTGTTCAATGTCTGCATGGCTCGATTATTTGGCTGGATGGTGGTTCGATGAAATTGTGGAGCACTCATTAGTAAAACTAGGAATACTGACTTTGACTTTGATGATGATTAGGTTTATCGTGCTGAGTCTCTGGATGTCTTCAGGAGTTCTCTCACTTCTCTAAGTGAGGAAGCGGAGCTACTTCGCTTTAGAGGGTTTTTTTTTTTGTTTTGGCCAAGACAAAGAGCCAGTCATTCGTTGGCTTCTTGGTGGATGCCAAATCGTTTGACCATGTTGTAGGTGAGAATGTCAGAGTTGCTGGCCGCTCCTCTATTCTCGGTAATGTGATCCGTAGCAACATTAGCTGTGGGATGGTGGCTGGATCGAATTGTGGAGCTCTCATTGGTGAAACTAGGATTATTGACCCGGATTGTAATGACGGTGCAACTATTCTTGTGCAGATGCAGTTGTGGACTCATTGGATAAGGAAGTTCAGCGCTCCCGATATCTGAGCAAGAGAATAAACATCCGGGTTTTCAGTTCTCTTCCTCGGGAACCCCTTAATCTCCCTTGTTACCAGAATGCTTCGCAGAATTATAGCATACTATTGGTCGGATACCATATATAATTAACGACTATAATCTGAAACTGTTGCATGTAGCTATCATGATCCGGGAGCCTCAGAACAGAACGTTTAGCCACGTGGATCGATTTTCCTATTCAACAGCGACACTTCTCTGAGGATCCGACTAGAGTGACGGCTCCTGTTGGTCGGTCACATGGCACAATGTCACGGCGAATGAGGAATTATGAGACTGGGACATTGCTAGGTAGGTCACCCAGAACGGCACAATCAAATGCTGACAATTTGTGGAGGAAGCAACGCACCGCAGTGGCACATGCACCCATTTCTGCTCCACCATGCCAGGTGTAAAAGCTCGAGATTCACTTCTCTTGTTTAATGCAATATCTTTTAAATTGTGATAAGAATGACTAAGTACTAGAGCTTTCGTAATTAGGGGATTTTGTATTTAGCAAATGATGCAGAACGGCTTAAGAAAGAAAGTAGTATTACTGCCATAATTTGCTTATACATATCATGTATAAGGAAATGCGGGTTTTGTTCCAACGATGTTGTGAGGTAAGTATCTTCTCCATTCAACTGCTTTTTTTTGTTTTTTTAGAGAGTTTTAATATAAAGCAATATAATCCTGAGTTGTTACCCAAAGAGAGGAGTGCAGTCTCCTTGATATCATATAAACGTTTGAATAGTGACTTGTTACCTGTAATGTGTATTAAAAATAACTATTACTTTATGAAATGTAAAAGATGCCTGGTACAGCGTGCAGCAGAAAGGTTGCCCCTATTTCAAAGCTTAATAAAAAAACAAACACATGAAGATACTAGAAAAAACGATGTTCTCCACTCCAGACCATGGTGGGTACAACCAGAAGCAGAAACTATGAATGGCATGTAATGAACTTCACGGAAATATTAAATGTTTTCATGCATATTCATGTGTTTGGTTTTTATTAGCCTTTAAAATTGTGGCAACCTTTCTGTCGAATTCTGTGTATCAGAAAGTGCCATTTTGACTTTTTCATAACTAGATCTTCGTAATCAAAGTCAGACGTCTTCTAACAAAGTTCTGTTTATTTGCGTGGAATCCATTTTCTCTGAAGACTTGATTATCTGCAGCAATTTATATTAATGAGACTGTCATATAATCACAGAAATCTTACCACACCACTGAACTGAAATGTGTATGCTGTGTTGTGTGTATTCGTGAACGGTGCAATCTTTATAAGCAATAAAAACATGAATCTGTCCATCGTCGAAATAATGAAATGAATAAAGATTATTTCAGTTTTGAAAAACACATGATTTAAGTTGCAATTATGTTGTTTTTAAAGATAAATATACAACCCAATACAGAAATTCATGAAGTCACATCACTCGTTAACACTTAAAATCTAGATTGGTGAAATATCCGTAGTAAATTTTGTTTGACCTGTAATGATATGTATTCTAGCCGTTGCCACTCGATCTGTTTAGAAGTAGATACAACTTGTTTATCGAATGTGATCCTCTAAGAATGGCAATGATATATAGCATGACCGACTTTATTTCTGTTGTGAAATCATCTCATTAGGTATATAGTTCACACTCTACTTATTAATGTATAGAAAATGATGTTTCACCAGCAGCATATTATTTTCTTTTCATTTCATTTTTACGATATAATTTCTATTGTGCTTGTTGAATTATAAGGGTAATTACGTCTATATTCATTTGATTGAATAATCGATATAATATGTGGTTTTCATAGTAAAATATATTTTATTATAAAGGATATTAAGTCAGAGATCTGGCCGAGTGGTTAGCACGCCAGACAAAATAGTTAGAGGCATTTATATTTCCCCTTTTCATTCTTTTCGGGGTCCAAAGAATAAAGTACCAGCTGTGCACTGAGTTTAATGTAATTTACTATTAGCTTTCCACTAAAATTTCAGGCCTTACTTCTATAGCAGAAAGGATTGTATAAGAGAAAATGTCACTCGTTACGCTAAAGCGTTTACCTTAATAGATATTTTAGCTTAAGCGCTTATGCATGCGCGTGAAAAAATGACTATCACGTAATATTTAGTTCTACAAATCTTTACACGCTCTGCATGAACATGCACGGCATGTAGATTTTTTCAATATTAGGTGTGTCCCTATTCTGCAGATATGTAATGATTTTAAAAAGCCATCACGAACCCGTAGTCATTGAAGTTCTATTGTATACGTGTTCACATTCTACTTTTTAGATGGTAATTTTGAGGTTTGGCATGTTTCACGGACACTTTGGACCAAGTATGCGACAATGATGTGCGGACATTTGTGTGTGAACTATTTGTAAACAAAAGAAAATCATGAAGAACATATTTTAAATCGTGTTTATCATTTTCAAACCACAGTATATCTTGCAAATCGTATACATTTATAGACGAATTCATTTTCCTTATTACTGTTCATTTTTTAACATAACTCGTATGTATAAACATTCGTTAACCACAATTTATTTCTTATACCTCGAGGTTTCTAAATCTCTTTCACGTAAACCACACACAATCCTCCATGGTAAGAATAAAGCTTCTAAAATGGATGGAGTAACTCGAATGATTATTTTCGTACAAAGACAGATCATCTGTCAGGTTTACAAGTGTATGCTGGTGTCTCAAAGGCAGGCTTCAGATTTTTCCATTAAAGGTGTTTTTTATACACACTATTTACAGGATTTTATCTATAACTTTATCTGCTTCGATTTTTCACTGTTAGAGATGATTACATCCCGAACTTCCTAAATCCGTACAATATTTACATGTATGTATGTATGTATGTATGTATGTATGTATGTATGTGTGTATGTATGTGCGTGTGTTCGTGTGTACATACATACATTTTCAAAATTTCAGTATTCTAATTCTTCATTGGAATTTTTGAACTTTTGACTTTGAAATACGATTTCAGTTGTCTGTAATTCTGATAGGATTTACGAGTTTACCGTTGAATATTTATCACATCTGTCAAAGAAATGTGTCCTTTGGATAAACGCAAATGAGAAAATGAACAAGACGCTATTGAAAAGAATAATTTAGAGACAAACCTCAATTTCGTATAATATTTACATACGAGGCTGTCCTTTCACTCATCTTAGGGAAGTTTAATACCTACCTACCTACCTACCTACCTACCTACCTACCTACCTACCTACCTACCTGCCTACATACATACATACATACGTACTTACATACATACATATATAATACATGCATACATACATGATGGCTGCAAACCTGTATTCAAGTGTTGCCCTCGCCTGATCGAAAGTCCCAAAGATTCGAAGGCTACGACCAGCCATTTTTGTGATAGGTCTTATTTTTATTAATTTTCAAGCGATACCTGTGGATAGAATTTGCACAATTCCAATCCCACTCTTTGAACATGGACAACATAAACGCGAAAAGAAGAACTAGTCTACATTGTCGAATATTGTCAGCATCGCAGGTTTGTCTTTCCGAGTTTTCCTCTCCTAGACAGACGTTGAGACAACAACAGAGGAGCCTCCTACTCCCAGTGGACCAACAACACGCCTGGTTAGGGACCTAGGTATGTCCCTGCGCATACACACATTCATACACACACATGTACACATATTGTTGGATGGCCGTTAACAGGTCCTGAGCTGTTCAGCACTTCCACAGATTTTCTAAGACGCTACTGGTGACATGTAATCCAGTACAACCTGTTGCATGTTCGGGTCATCGGTGACTCAACTGGTAACTCCATCAAGCTTGCTTGGTGAGGAAGGTGTTTTTTGGACACTCTGCAGGACGAAAAATAAGATATACATACATACATACACACACGTATATGAGTTTAAAAATACAAGATTCTTTGAAATCTATAATTTAATTGCATAACTGCATTGCGTTTAATTATATTATTCACGTACATATTCAATGTTTTGATTATTCCAAGTCTAATATACTATTGTCTGGTACATATTACTGAAACAAATATCTTAATAAACTTAAGGTTACATTGGACTAAACCTGTTACTATTTATAATCCAATGGACCAAACATTTATAGTAAATGCACGGTAGCTCAAACGTACGTAGATATTTTTTTCTTTTTCTTTGCTTCACTTTCGTACTTCTATTACAAGACAAATTAATTTTTTTTTCTGGCAATACACTGAATTATATAATTGGAATTGCGCAAATCAAAACTTTTATGCAGAAGTTTTCATTTGAGGAAATCAACGGATCCGAACGGGCAAAACGTCATTGTTTTCATGGGACAAGCAAAAAACGTGATATGTTGTGCTTCATCTTTTCTTTCGTGGCGCAAAGGATAACGCAAAGATTTTCAGATTTCTTGTGTCGGTATCCAAACATGATTCACATGCAATATATAAAAACACACAGACATTCCGATCCGAAGTAATACAGGAAGTAAAACATAGTAACGTGATTAAATGGAAGATAAAATACAGATTCTACTTGATACAAGATTCATGGAAATTATTGTCAATGATAAACTGAAAGATAACTTAAAAGTATCAGCTCCTCATAACACGTAATTCTATTTGTATTTTATCGTAAACCACGCGAACATCTACAACAAGTATCTGAAATCAATTGTTATCATTATTGATTGGCTCAATGCATATGATATGTCCCATTATATCACGCCATACTACAAAATCTTTTAGAATGCAATAGCCAAACACAGCATATATTGTAAGAATCTCTTCCTCAGTGTGTGTGTACAGATATTCAAACATATTTGTTTAGGTTTACACATACACACACATACACACTGACACACACACAAACATACACATGCACTTTATTATTTCTTGAATATGAATATGCTTACATATTCTCAGACTTGTTGTATCTATTTTTCTCTACATGTTAGTGCTTACGTATACATAAGATAGATATGTATAGGCATATGTTTGCATATATATATATATATATATATATATATATATATATATATATATATATATATATATATATATATATATATATCTGTGTGTGTGTGTATGCGTATGTGTGTGTGTGTGTGTGGTCATATATCTATATATGCATATTCATACATATGCATATAAATAAATAAATAAATAAATGAATATATATATATAAAAACCTTTTATCGTAATATACAAAAGAAAGTTTGTGTGTGTGTGTGTGTGTGTGCGTATGTTCTTTATGCATTCAAAAACTGAGTTGCCTATTTTGACGTATGAGGTACCAAAATATTCAGTTGTATTCCGGCTACCAAATAGAGTATGTTGTTTTGCACAGTAACGCTTTTTTTTTATATAACAAAAAGAACCTCGGAAACGAGGTAGGATCGCATGACTTTGCGGTCTTTATGTAAGAGAAGCAACTCTGCCAGGACAATCTTTTTCATTACACGATCTAACAATAAATGTAAACACAAACTTACACACACTCACATTAGGTGGAAGAGTTATTGTGTGGTTGAGAAGTTTGCTTCTCAAACACATGGTTCCACGTTCAGTCCCTCTGAATATATATAAACCTTCGAACAGACAGTCAACAGCGACGCCTACTCGGTTCGACTACTCCACATTGATAAAGTGCAAATACCCTGAAACTAGTCTGTGGATGTCTGAACCAGCACAGCGAAGCTGATGAATTCCCATCTTCGAAGATTGTGATGGTTACCAGTTTGTGTGCAACATAGCTAGCCAGAGGTGATGGCCTGTTGGAGCTAATCAACGGTAGCATTCGTCCTGTTATTCTGGACTGCCATGTTTGCTTGGCGATAACTATTAATACACAGTACCGCTGCTGTAATCTCCTTTAGAGAGAGATTTATAAAAAAAATATAATAATTATATATATATATATATATATATACACATTGATATATTTGTGTGATTGTGTTTAAGCACAAAATTATGTATGTGCGTCCAGAAATAAAGCTAGTATGTAAGAGAAGAAATCGAATAGGAGAGAAATTATGAACCATATTAGGACAGCAATTTCGCCTGAATGATGATATATCATAGCAATTTCACACATCTGTTTGCTTGTCACATCAATTATGTATTTCTTTTTTAATGTAAACCCATCAATTTTATTCCTTCCATGTAGACAGTTATATTCGATTTCACACTTCATACCATAAGCTATGAAACAGAAATAACGTGTTATTTTTCTCTCTTGTGAAATCATTCAAAGACTAGAAAGCCTTAAATACAGAATAGAAGATGTCTAATATGTCATTCGCAATATATTGTGTTGGTGGCCAAAACAATATACGATTTCTGTCTAATGAAACTCATTCGAATGACAAGCATTATTGTGTATGCATGCCGCAGGGAATGCTAGATGATGAAGAACGCCTTACTGGATTTAGTATGTAAATATCGTATAACATATAAAAATATATCAAGCACTCTGTTATCGACCCACAAAGAGATTGCAATCAGAACATATAAGACAATCATGTAATGCAATACCGTTGATGTGAGTCGAGCCAAGCTGGGTATGCACATAAGTCGAAGTGCCGTCGGCAGGGATAGCATGCACCGGGGATAACTTATATTCATTCACCTGCATTAATTCTCCCAATAATTTTTGTCAAAAGACCTGAGTGTAATAGAATAATACGCTGTAATTCAACACAAGTACAGTATGAAGATAAGCTACATAGAGAGAATAAAAGAGCTGGGCATGTACTCCCTGGAAAATGGACGACAAAGCTATAGGGTGTTGAGAGTTTGTGTGAGCGTGTACGTACATGCACAAACACGCGCACAGATTCCCCCCCCCCCACACACATATATATATGTGTGTGTATATGTATATATATATATATATATATATATATATATATATATATATATATATATATATATATATATATATATATATATATATATACGTAGGCGCAGACGTGGCTGTGTGATAGGAAGCTTGCTTCCCAGTCACATGGTTCTGGGTTCAGTCCCACTGCATAGGACCTTGAGCCAACCAAAGCCATTTGAATGGATTTGGTAGACGAAACTGAAAGAAGCCCGTCGTATATATATATATATATATATATATATATATATATATATATATATATATATGTGTGTGTGTGTGTGTGTGTGTGTGTGCATGTGTGTGTGTGTGTGTGTTTGTGTGTGTGTGTGTGTGTGGAAGCGCAATGGCCAGGTGGTTAGGGAAGGGGACACGCCGTCGCAGGATGGTGGTTTCGATTCCCAGACCGGGCTTTGTGAGTGTTTATTGAGAGACAGCGCCTAAAGCTCCACCTGACTCCGGCAGGGGTTGGTGGCGAACCCTGCTGTACTCTTCCACCACAACTTTCTCTCACTCTTTCTTCCTGTTTTTGTTGTACCTCTATTTCAAAGGGACGAACTTGTCACTCTCTGTATCACGCTGAACCTACCCGAGAAGTACGTTAAGGGCTCACCTGTCTGTGGAGCGCTCAGCCACGTACACGTTTATTTCACGAGCAAGCTGTTACGTTGAACAGATCAACTGGAACCCTCGTTGGCGTAACCGATTGAGTACCATACACATTTATATATATATATATATATATATATATATATATATATATATGCATATATGCATATATATATATATAATTATATATATGTATATATATATATATATATATATATATATATATATATATGCATATATGCATATACATAAATATATGTATATATACACACAAACATACGCACACCCACACACCCAGACATGCACACACACACACACTCACACACACACACACACACACACACAAGTTAATCTTAATCTTCAACTTTACGAAGAAATTGTGTTTAGAACGCAGAATACTGCGGTAATTAATTTGAAAGTGTCTCGTATAAAGACTCATGGTGTATAAAAGCACCCGTAATTATATCGTTGACATATGAGAATCGTCTGCTACGGCCGCCGGAATAGCCATATTACATGTCCAACAGCGCGATTACAACCGAATTATTTCCTCTCAACAATGATATCTAGACTCTCAGTCTCTCTCTATGAGTCTATATCCCCCCTCTCTCTCTCTCTTTCTCTTTCCCTCACGCACATACGCACACACACACATTTTAGTACTGCTATTCTAAGACAAAAAAGAAATAGAACACCGTATCACTGAAACAGTTCCTGAATGAATATCTCCAATAAATTTCAGAACAGCTACGTATCCCCGTATATATCTATGCACAAAATAAACCTTCACTCGAATGGGCGACAGTGCTCAAAGAATGATTTTTATATAATACTCTATTAAATGCCCTTTCCAAATAGAAAAATTTAGCTGCTCGTGACCCGGGCCTATACGGCGCAGAAAGCTTATCTAAGTATCACACATGCACATACAAATACAAACGCACACATATATGTATACGTATACTCAAATACATAAACACTTACGGACTCACAATTTTAACTCCACTTTATTCAGAAACATTCAAACATAGACAAGCACACAAACATACAAAGTGCAGTTGTTTAATGAACTAATGAAACTAGCGTAGACTTTGATTTTCGACGAATTTACAAAATATAGAATCACGAAACTTCGAATGAAATCAGTTTTTTTTTTTTTTTTACATGGTAATATTTAACTACATTGATGAATAGTCTTACGAATACCTAAATCTATTCATTTCAAATGAAATTGATGCGGAAGTAAATATGAATATAATTTGTAAAGAGACTGAATGAAGTGAATAGTTTAATATATCAATATTAAGTACACGAAACTGAATTTCTAATATGACATTGCTATTTCGGAAACTTCAAGGAAAATTTGGATTAAGTTGTGAAATAAAATTCCATATCAAAATTACGTGTGCACAGAATTCTTTGTATTTATACAACTAGTTAAATGCAGATAGATTATATCTTAGATAATTATATGTTTACATATATATTTGAATATATACGTTCATATACA
Organism: Octopus bimaculoides; assembly: GCF_046866305.1. NCBI lineage: Eukaryota > Metazoa > Mollusca > Cephalopoda > Octopoda > Octopodidae > Octopus > Octopus bimaculoides. The sequence goes on from NC_142933.1 coordinate 14,987,271, forward strand.
TTTATGCATATACACACACATACATACCCACACCCGCACACATACTTATTTATATTTGTATATATAAATAAATATATATATATATATATATATATATATATATATATATATATATATATATATATATATATATATATATATATATATATATATACATATATATATATATATATGCGTATATATATATATGCAAATACATATATGTATATACATACATATAAGCATATATATATATATATATATACATATATATACATACATATATATATATATATATATATATATATATATATATATATATATATATATATATATATATATATATATATATATATATATATATATATATATATATATATATATATATATATATATATATATATAAATGTATATATATATATATACATATATAAACGTATATATATTCATATATGTGCATGAATATATAAATATCTATGCTTATGGTTATAAAAATATATACATGCTTACATGTATATACACATACATATGCACACATGTATGCTTATATATATAAATATGTATATATATATATATACATATATATATATATATATATATATATATATATATATATATATATATATAGTGATAGAAAGATAGATAGGGAAATTGATAGATAGATAGATAGGTATAGAGATAGATCGATATACATTTATATTAATGAAGCCACGTTATTGAAAGAAGCCATTCCCGAGAAGAGTAAACTACTTCTAAAGGCCATAAATTAAATTAAAATCAGAATAGCTATACCGATGATTCTGTGATGAATGGTTTTATGGAATAAATATTTTGTTGGAGTTACTGTGTATAGATACACTGTGCCAAATCTTATATATCATATTGCACCAAATGAATTCATGCGTATAAACATAGTCCCAAACTTAATTTTACACCTGTTTCTACATCCTAGTTCCGTGTATTGTTAACTTAGAGAAAATGATGATTTCTAAATGAGTTTGTATTTATTTGAAATTCATGCAAATCTGTCTGGCAATGTCATCACTTAGATTAATTTCATTATTTTACAACTTCATATACATTGGTAACAGGCGTCTGGTAAAAGTTTTGCAATTAATTTGCAATCCCTGTTCGAGTGCTCGTTGAATAATGCCTCGAACAGTATTTCTGTGTCCGCTTTTGTATTTAACTTTTCATGGTAATGTCTGAATAAAGAAGTGATCGCGTCAACAATTTTATTTTTCTATTTGGTATAACCTTACGTTACAAATTATTTTTGACCTTAGTATAAGGCAACGGGCCGTCAGAATAGTTAGCAAGCCGGAAAAATGCTTAGTAATATTTTGTCTCTCTCTGATGCATTCAGTACAAACTCTGACGACATTGATTTTGCCCTTCAACATTTTGGTAGGAGATAATATAAATTTCAGTTGAGCACTAAGGTCGATACAATTGCCTGGCCACGTCCTACAAAATTCAGGTCATGTGCTTATAATAGAATAAATTATTGATGTTGGTATACGGCGGCGAGCTGGTACAATCGTTAACGCAACTGACAAAATAATTAGCCGCAATTGTTTCTGCATGGGGCTCAAGGAGAGGCGAAGTTAAATTAGTATTTCATTCTTTTGGGCTCGATAAAATAAAGTACCATGTAAGTAATGGAGTCGAGAAAACTAGCCTATGACCATAATTATTTTGACAACTATCACTTAAGGAGATTATGCATCAACAGGTCTCATTGGGGAAGCCCCCACACGATCACCACTGCAGCGTAAAAGAGCACCACAAAAGCACTGGAGTGGGTAAGCTTACATAACACTTACATAGTCAAGACCAAAAGAAAAACCATCAGGTGAAAAGAATGACTCCACACGCTAGCGAGAAAACGATACATGCAGGTTGTATGAGCAGCCATCGGTCTCGGTGTGGCCAGGCCTCTTCATAACCTGGTAGGACACAAAACTCAGACAATCCCTAGATGAACAATCTATAACACTGTAGGTATGTAAATGACACCAATATTCTACTAAGGAAAAGCGATGCAACCATAAAGAGAGGAGTACGACGGAGAGCATCCAGCACATTGGTAACTACATCCACCAAAGTAGGAAGGTAACTATAGATTATCCAGCTAGGCACCCTAACAACGGAACCCATTTCTTTGGTACTGACCTTTGATCAGAGACTGTAAACAAGATAGTACAGCTCCTCCACTCCTATTAAAGAAACCCATAGATTCTAGATACGCTGTTTGCAAGAATACAACCTTGTCACACAGTATTAAAAAAAGCATATTAATAGCAGACTCAGTTTGGATAATTAATAGTGTGTATGTGTCTTTGTTATGGTAATCCAATAAAATAAGAAGGCATAAACAGAACTTCATGCACTGCATGCAATTCTCTGAATACGACCAGAAAATCGGATTCGAATATACAGGGGAGCCAGAAGAAGTTAAATAACATTTATGTAATTATGTCAATATTAACCTTCGGAGATACCGAAGGGAAGACTGGAATAGTACACAGCTGAATTGTGACAAAGCAAAACGATAGAACACATTGTACAAGTTTGATAAATATCAGGGAGTGATGGTTGTAACGGCCACACGTCTGAAATCTCTCAATGATATCAAACAGAAAATTAAGATCGTTGAAAAGATCCAGGGAGCTCCTGATGGAGCTCCATCGGAGCCAGGGAGCTTCATCGAAAAGGTAAGTTTTGTAGGATTTACCTCTTCGAAACTAACACATCCACTAATGAGAACTGTGGCGTTTGTAAGTTTAACACCAATATTAACTGTAAAACTAGGAACGATGTCTAGAGCATAACGTGCATGGAAGGGGTTTGTCAGGACAGAAGCACGGCACGAATTGGGGAAACCACTTGGAGTTTAACAGAGACGTTAAACGTGCACATGGCGGCCCACTGGCCCGAACTGATATCCGTATTTTTCCAAACGCCAAAAGGACCTTTGACTTCTTATAAATGTAACATTACCCATACTAAATAGGAAATACATGTAATAAAAAGTAGGGATATACCAATGCCACAAATACAACTCACATAGCGTGCATACGTAGATACATTCGTAAGTAGGCAGTCAAGTACGTAAAATTGTAGGTAGGTTGATAGGTTTTCGATGGGTAGGCCAGTTATATAGATTGCTAGTTACTTCGTTCATTATATAGGTAGTCAGAGAAATGGGCAAGAAGGTAGGTAAGTAGAGAGATAGATAGATAGATAGATAGATAGATAGATAGATAGATAGATAGATAGATAGATAGACAGACAGATAGACAGACAGACAGAGAGATAGATAGATAGATAGATAGATAGATAGATAGATAGATAGATAGAAAGATAGATAGATAGATAGATAGATAGGTAGGTAGGTAGGTAAGTAGGTAAGTAAATATGTAGTACGGGCAGACAGGGATATAAGCACACACACACAAACACACACACACACATGCACACAAGGAGATAGAGACAAATGAACATACACACACACTCCACACACACGCATGCACACAAACATAACAACAAAAGCATGCACACAAGGCACCCGTGCATAAACGCACAAGCACACCCAAACACATACATCCATACATACATACATCTGTACATAAACACACAAGCACGCACACACATGAGAATGTAAATACACAGAAGAATACATACATGCATATATACATATATACGTACATACAAAAGCTTACGAGCCACACTAGCACTCGCTCGGTAGAACGCAACATGTTCTCGGGTAGTAAAACCCGGCCTCCGTATCGGACTAAGAAGTCGTTGAAAAATTTGGAAGTTGCAACGAGAGAGCTTTGTCAAACAAAAATAAGGGGAATGACTTATTCTTTAACCAAATTAAACAATCAGTTATTTTGGATTTTATATCTAAGTAACGGACTAATAATAAAATAGTGCAAAGGAACCAGTGCGTGTGTTAATAATATTGACATAATAACCCTCTCTAGACCCAACAACATTTCTTTCAACAAAAGATTTCGCATAAAGAATTTTGCAAACAACATGCAAAAGCGAAATCGCTGGCCACTACACATTCTTTATTTTCTCTCCCTGTTTCTTTCTGTGGAAGAGCGTAGGCTCGACTCGAAACGTTAAAGATTTTTTCACTTCTCGAGCGTTAAACTAATACGTCTCTTTGTTGTCTGTCTAGACCACCTGTCATCGTCTTTTGTTTTTTTCTGGTGGGGGGGGATTCTCCCTATATATATATATTCACACCTACATACACACATGCATAAGTTAAGATCACCAGCATTCTCTTACGCACATGCACCTTCATTTTGGGATCACTACTGTTTTGTTATCTCCCCTTCTTCTTAACTCTCCTGTGTGACCCTTCTGTCTGGCATACGCCATGATAGATCACTGACTACTACACACAATTTTTTCTCTCCTTGTTTCTTTCTGTCTTCCTTTCTGTGGAAGAGCGTACGCTAGAAACGCTAATGCCTTTTTTACTTACCGAGCTTTATACTAATACATCTATTTGCTTTCTACACCACCTGTCTTCGTCTGTTGTATTTTTGTGAATTCTCCCTATATATATATATATATATGTACGGTTATATACATTTCATTTAAATATATGTGCGTATGGATATGTGTTCATATTAGTGAAAATTTCCCACAGCATATCCTTAAGTCTCAGAAATATCATAAATTCCCCATTGATTACAACAATCTTTCTCTCTCTCTCTCTCTCTGTCTCTCTCTCTGTCTCTCTCTCTCTCTCTCTCTCTCTCTCTCTCTCTCTCTCTCTCTCTTCATCTCTACGCATTAATCTGGAATGTACACCACAGACATTAGAGCTTACCTTACAAATGATTTCATACATGTTCAATATAAACATCGATAAAATAGCCAAAGTACGTTTCCTTAAAGAAAATAATGAATAAAGAGATCAAATATTTAAATATACCAAAGAAATGTAAATTATAAAACTACATTTTACCTTGAAACATTCTGTAATATTGAATATTTTTCGTTCGAAAATCAGAGAAAATAATCAAATTTATGCTAGTTGATTTCCAAAAATATTGTTTTAAACTTCTGTGAAGTTCTATCACAATTGAATAAAGTGAGCGTCAATTGAGTAATGTTTTGTATTCGAGCGGTAAAAAGTTGCATTATTAGACAATACCGATCCTTACATTTATAAAACTGTAGTCGACTATAAACCTAAATCACAAATCTACACTGAACCGAAATTTGATGTTGCAATCGGTGGCTATCACTAGAGAACGGGGAGCTAATATAAACATCTTACAATATGATGTTCAACGCACAGTTCTTAGTTCTTAGTCCATCCAGTGTCTGGTGGCTCATTGGGCAGACAACAATCTCCACTGTTCTCTATCGCCAGCCTCTCTCTCGATGTTTTCCCATTTTCTGTTTATTACTGCTATGTCTGCTTTGAAAGATCTGCGCCATGTTTTTTTTTTTTTGTCTTCCTCTCTGTCTCTTTCCGCCAGGTGGTTCCTATTTAAATGCAGCTTCGGCGTGCCGTTGGTCTGGCATGCGCAAAATGTGCCCGGCTAATCTCATTCTTCTCTCTGCCACGATGTCTCGCAACCTTTTGGACTGTGCAAGCTGGAGGACTGTAGTATTAGTGACGTGGTCGCGATAGGAGATCTTCAATATTTTCCGCAAGCACCTCTGATGGAATACATCCAGTCTCTCGGATATTATTCATGCTACTTTCCAAGTTTCACTCGCATACAGTGCTGATGGTGCTGTATAGACGCAGTTTTATTTCATTTTCAATGCACAGAGAACCTTGATATTGAAAGAGTAATACATATATTTCGGCAAACAGTGCGTTGTTCGAATGAAACCGAGAAGTGCAACGACAGCATAGGTGACTTTACTTGGTACGAATTAAGTTGTCAAAAGCTATAGTTTTCAGAAAAAATATGCATTATCTGTGTGCGAAAGTTAATTTGGTGAACTATTGTGTTGCTAATAAGCTTAGACGTAACATATATATAACTTTCTCTTATTGAAAACAGTTCGTACAATTCAGTTTTAGATACATGGTATTCCTTGCTATCTTCTCTTTTATTTCAATTTTCAAATCTGCCTAGGTTCATTAATATTATATATTTTTATTTGTTTGTCAGCTGAGACTATGTTTGAATAAGTTACATTTGTATACTGAATAGAATACTGGATTGCATTCAATCTACATTAATTTGTTTCTCTTCTAACGTTTGAATATTGGACGATTCTCTTTATGAAATTTGTTTCTTTCAGTATACGTGAAGTACTTGTTGTTGAAAACCAGTAAAACAATAAAACGAAATCTTCATTTATTCATTCCGAAGGACGACTTCTTTGTTGTTGCTATTTATATTTTTTAAATCCTATTACTTAATACACATTTTCAGGAACAATAATCATACTCATGAAGTAATATTTATTATTTCATTACATCTACTGAAGAGCTATACTCTATTGCAAACTGTACATCACTCTGTCCATCTCTTCTCTTTCTCTTTACCAGGATTTATACGTAAGCACATATGTACGTATTTCGATAGAGGATCTCATTTTGTAGACACATCACACACACACACGTCAGGCGTGCAGCCATGCACATATATGATTGTACATATTCGTATATATATATATACATATATGTATATATACACATACATACACTCACACACGTATACATAAACTAATATATATATATATATATATATATATATATATATATATATATATATATATATATAAATAACCATGCATGTAGACATATAAATATACATGCACTCACACATGCATGTAGATTCATGTTTTTATACCTATTATCATAAATATGTAAATATAATTGAATATGCGAGTGTGTATACATCTATGTTTGCATGCATGTTGTATGCTTGGAGACACAGAAACAGACACGTGCAAATGCCGCTGTTTCATTCTCTCAATACATACATGCGTACATACGTACATGTGTACATACATATAACTATATATATATATATATATATATATATATATATATATATATATATATATATATATATATATATATATATGTGTGTGTATAAATATTTATATATATATATATATATATATATATATATATATATATATATATGTATATATACACGTATGCATATATGCATGTATGTACACACATGCATATATGCATACGTGTATATATACATATATATATATATATATATATATATATATATATATATATATATATATATATATATATATATATATATATATATATATATATATATATATATATATATATATAAATATTTATACATATATATATAATCAAAATAAGCAACATATATATATATTATATATATATATATTTATTATATTTATATATTGTTGTATATCTTATATTTCCAATCAATTTCCACTCACCATTTACGTTAAATTTTCACTCAAAAGACATCACCACTATGGCATTTGTATAGAAGTAAACAAAGGAACGAAGGAACGCAATGTATTCCATATAAAACGAAAAATAAATTTTAAAAGGAAACAACATAACGAAAATAATAGTGAGTGCTCTAGTTGAAAGCATTTGTGTAAACAAACATTTTATCTCTTCACAGTGCGAAAAATGTTAAATTTTATTGTATATTCTTTTGCACTGCATCGTTCCAGTTCTTTTTTTCCTATTCTTTTCACCACTGGATGATTATAAAATAAAATTCCAGTCAGCGATGTCGCTTAATTACTTTTTCTGTTTACATATGAAATAAGCAAACAAGAGCAGCATAATTTTATTCTTCCATTGTATATTTATTTATATATTTTACAGAAGAATGAAGGAGAGAGAAAAAATATACAGAATTAATGAAAGATAATTTCAATTTACATGCAGACGCACATATACAGCCCACTCACACGCTATATATATATATACATATATATATATATATATATATATATATATATATATATATATATATATATATATATATAAATATATATATATATATATATATATATATATATATATATATATATATATATATATATATATATATATATATATATATATATATATATATATATATATATATATATATATATATATATATATATAGATATATATATATACTGACACACACAGGCTCGCGGAATCTCGCAGAGATTTATTATAATGTTGGTAAACAATTATTCAAAAGTAAGTTCTTTTCTATACAACGTTTCGTAAAATAAATTATTTGATCTATTGTCCATATGCTAACAATGATTAATAATGACAGCCTGTCTGTACAAAAATATGCGTTATTGTATACATCAATAAGATCTGATGCTACCACCAACATCACCACCTTCACACAAGCATCACCACCACAAGCACTATTAGCATTTAAAACATCGTCGTCATCTTTATCCTGTTTTCATCCTCCTGCACGACGTTGTTGTCCCTATTATCACCATTGTCAACATCATTGTCAACATCACGAGTACCGTCATAATCATCTTCGTAGTCGTCTTCATTATCATTATCATCATCATCATCCTCATGATTACCGTCGTCGTCATCATCATTATCATCATAATCATCATCATCGTCCATCATCGTCATCACTATCTTCCTGATTACCGTCATCATCATCATTATCGTCGTCATTAACTTCATCAACCTCATTATCCTAATGATTACCGTCGCCGTCATCATGATTATAATCATGATGATCCTTATCATAGCCATAATTATCATCCTAATCATCATCACCATCACCGTCGTCATCATCATCATCATCATCATCACCATCATCATTATCACTACCACCACCACCACCACCACCACCACAACGACGACGACGACGACGACGACGACCACCACCACCACCACCAATTATGAGTGTCTTTCATAATTGTCGCATGCAACTTTTGACACTCCATTTAACAGTTCTCTGTAACAATATGTAAGAAAAAAAAACAATTAAAAATGAATTGAAAATGAAACAAAAAATCAGTACCAAATAAGCAAAATAATGGAATAAATAAATAAATAATACACTATTACTAAATATATGGAAGAAAAAGAAAACAAAAATACTAACTACAAATAAAAAACAAGCGCTAAAATAATCAATTCATTTCATAATACATTCGGAGCAATTGAATTAGAGAATCCATGTTCTTCAAATGCTATATTCATTTCTATCTAAACATAGCTTCCAAATGCATTTATAATAATATTCGATTTATCAACAATATATCTCTACATTTAAAAGCTTCTTCAAATTAATAGGCATTATGTGTAAATACCAATGGAAGTTCTCTCTCAATGCAGATAAATAAACACAATAATAGGCACAAAGAGAGGACTACGTATAGACACACAAACATACACACACAATACACACATATGCACACAAAAATGTATTTATCGATATATGGATGTGTATGTATATTTCATATATTTGTAAATTTATCTTCATATATATATATATGTATATATATATATATATATATATATATATATATATATATATATATATATATATATATATATATATATATATATATATATATATACATATATATATATATATATATATATATATATATATATGTATGTATGTATGTGTGTGTGTGTGTGTGTGTGTGTGTATATAGACAGATAGATATTTATATTTATCTAACTATGTATATGTATACACACGCACACACACACACACACACACACACACATAGAAAATGTACACATAGATGTACACATATATATACATATACATATACATATATATTGACATATCCATATACAAATTTAATATATTGTTCATGAATATATATATATCTGTGTGTGTGTGTGTGTGTGTGTGTGTGTGTGTGTGTGTGTGCGTGTGTATACAAACATATATATATATATATATATATAAATAACTCTGCAGCAGTTCTTCAGATTCTATTGAGTATTTGTTTTCTGATACATTTCAGTCGAATGAAACTTAGTATAATTTTCATTCTATCATATCGCAAACGATGTTCTTACATGGATACAATTTTTTCTGTCATGACTTGTATTGCACTATTTTCTTCTATTGAGTGACTGTCATTGCTGCGAGGCACTCTCAGTATTATGGCGTGAACTTATATGATTCGCAACATTCATGCCGAAAATATCTGGCTAATACTGCTGGAATTTTTTGTCGCATTTTGTAAATGAACATCACAGCCAGCGGCGTTGGAGAAATGCTTGTGCTTTTTAACCTACTTTAGTTCATCAAATTCCGTCATTCCTTCATTTTTCATCTCGATTGTATTCATGATATGAATTTTTATTTATAGAGAGCGTAATTGCATAACATTATTCAAAGTGAAACCTAGTAATTTTACAGGAAAAAAAGAATGCTGGTGTTACTGTCTTTAAACTGAGGAATTTTTTAATTTGTGAAACCATATTCGGCGGCCTATCTCAATTTTTCTCTTCGCCGCCAGTTAAAAGCTCATGCTTATGTTGATCTTTTCATTTAAACCTCAGGAAATATTTTATCGTCATTCCACACTCACACAAAGAAAGCTAATATAGTTTTTATATGAGTCTGGTTTACTTCCTGTGTTTTTATTTTGTTTTGACATAGATTTGTCGAATATTGTTTTTTGCGTAGTAACAGGTTTATTGCTGATTTGTTTTTTACTCGTTGGATCACCCTGCGTAAATCACACTGCAATTCTTAGTGAATATTTCATTTTCCGAATCATATATGCTCTAATGTTTTCCGAAGCTTATATTCTCTAATGTTTCCATTTTTTTCTCTTTTTCACCATTTTGCTAAGAGAAGTGGTCCTCATTTATTGCACTGGGAGGTAACACTAAGCTCTTTTGTAGGTTGCTTAGATTGGTTCGATTACAAAATGTTGAATTCAATTACCCTTAAATTCCTAAATCCGCTGCAGTAGCTTTCACAGTTTTAAATGTTAGATTTTATATTCAACAGAGTATTGTAGTCTGATCTGTGAAGAGGCCCAGCTGCAATCAACAATATTATATCAATAAAGGAGCCATAGTTCAAACCACTTACCAATAACATCAAATTGACACCGATGCTGTCTTAAGTAGCATCTCCCATCGCGTGATATACGCTGTTTGTGATTTAAAAGCTTCTTGCTCTGTCGGGAAACAGTTAATTTTAATTCTCTCAAATAATATAACAATACGAAGGAACAATTTTATCAGGGTTATTGTGGATAGTGGTAGCCTCTTTGTTGATCCCTTTGACACGAGTATGAAATGAGACAAACAAAATTTCTTCGTAAATTCGAAACCCGTCTTTTCGACTGATTTCCCTCGATTTGCGACGCACATTAATGGATTCAAGAAATTTCCGTTCATTCCCTACAGGGATAAGATGGCTTGAGACTTCATTAAATTTGTGCAAATATCCATTAATGAATAAATCATGTAACGGTATCGAGTCCTTAGTCTGATTCGCAAAAGCCATGATAAAATATGTCCTTTGAACTGTGATAAAAGTATCACGAATGCAAAATAACGAAAATTATGATCGATTTACTTCTATGTGTACATATAGTAAGGCGCATATATGTGCGAGATAAATACTTGAGTCCATCTAGCGCTAACATTTTTACGAAGATAAACATTATCACTTTCGATCTTCATTTAAACAGGGCGGTAGATTGGACTGTAACACATCAAAGGTAGTTGTAAAGGTCCCTTATATTTTATTATCATTTATTTATATATTTTTTTACTGTACTTCAAATTATCGCACTACGATATTCCTTCTAGCCCCACATAAAGACAAGTTTAACTAAGGAATAAAATAACGAAGAAATAAACTTCATGAGAAACGAATATATCAGGAAAGCTGATGGTTAAGACATATCTATTTAGGAGAGTCAAAACAACTGAGCACAAATGCTCCGAATATCTGTGTTGTCAAAGAGAAAATCTAGAGATAAGATTAAAAATAAAGATTATGGGCGTTGAATACATGCATCGATAGTGAGGAAAAGAAGTGCGACGAAACAATATGAGAGAAAGAAAACTCGAGTAAATTACGTGGTAAACAAATGAACCGAGTATAATGACAAACCATGAACGGGAAACGGTTGTGAAATATTCAAACTGCATGACCATTTGAATGAGGATAGAGTATGCCTCTGATAAAGTGATTATTTTAAATTAGCCCTTTTAGTTTTATGAATACGATGAGAATTTTCAACATCGACTATTATAATACTCTTATATTTTTCTCCGTCACAACCTATGAATGAGAAAAGAAAGGGTGATAGATGAATAAGGAAGGAAGGGGTGAAAATTAAAAATCAAACAGCGTTGCAACTCTGTGTGAGTATATATGTGTGTATGTAAAAAGGAGGTATGTGAATGTTTGTGTGTGTGTGTGTGTGTGTGTGTGTGTGTGTACGTGTGTGTGCAATGGAAGTGGGATGGTGAACATGCTACGCTGAGAAGAAATATCAAACAGCGTTTCAACTCTCTGTGTGTATATATATATATATGTGTATGTATGTACGTATACACGGGAGGTATGTGAAGGTTTGTATGTGTGAAGCAGCGTTCTTTCAGTAGCAAATGATGATCGGTGTCACATCTCAAAATACAACCGGAGTTTAGGTTAGTTTCAGTAATAAAAAGCGAAATTGAAAAGAAACGCCGCTTAGAGAAAGTACGTATTCACTTGCCAGCTCCCGTATTTAGTCACGGCCATCTTTATGTGGCGTTAAGTCGTACAAGAAGGAAAAAAGACTTAAAAGTTCTTTTGAAGGAAACAAACAGGGGTGATTTTTCGTCTGTTAATTTTGTAGTTTTTCTAATTCTAAAATAATATATGCCACAATGGTACAAATGTTTTCATGCTTTCCTCATTCACGTTTATGTCGTGTTATCTTTAGCATACACATGTGGTTTACAATAGTAGATCCTGTTGCACATCAGTCTGTAAAGCTAGCCTCTACTACTTAAATCTGAAGATCGCGAAAAGCATAAATGTACTTATATAACCGTTGGTGAAACTTCAGTGATGATGTATTTCTGGCGTTCTGGAGTTGTAGGCAACATGGAGTCACTCCCAAATGACAATTACTCCGAGATCTAGTTTGATCCAGAATGGTTGTAACTGCTAGGGTTACAAAGATGGGATTAAATTATTTCCCATGCGCAGTGGAGATTACTTTTGACAAAATTGTGGGGAGAGCAGCTCTTCTAGGAGAATGATGCTTGCAATATGCAGCTACGTAATGGTAGTCATATTGTAATTCTCGTCACTGGAGCCTACTATGGCAACCAAGATAGTGGCAAATGTGTTCTACAAGCATTTGTCGCATGAATTTAATGAGACAGAGGTGTCTTTTCTTTAATTTTCGAATAGAAAAATCGATTTATATCCATTTTTGTATTCTATATAGTCCACTACCATGGATGCATGGTTACGTGTAAAGCGTACATTCCAGTATGAAAGTAAATTAGAATAATTCAGACAGAATGAGAGACGGCTGTCATCTGAAAAGATCAGGCAACCATCAGACACATACATGCATACACACACACACGGACACACATGTACAGAGAGAGAGAGAGAGAGGGGGGAGAAAGAGAGAGAGGAGGAGTAAAGGAAAGAGATTGTATTTATTTCTGTTCGAAAATGTCCATTTTCGTTCCATTAGAAACTATGAATGGTTATTTTCGCCCATTCATCTTCAAACGGTGTGTAATATTAATTTCAACGTTTGGCACAAGGCTTAGTATTTTCGGGGAATGAGTAAGTCGATTACATCAGCCCCAGTTCTCCAATAGTACTTATTTTAACCACCCGGAAAAGATGAAAGGCAAAGTTGCCCCTGGTGGCGTTTGAACTCCGAACGTAGCGTCGGTAGGAATGTAGATAATCATGTATCCTGGTGTGGCAACGATTTTACTAACTCACCGCAGTTATAATACAATATAATATTGAGATGTCCTTGTACAGATATTGTAGTGATAATCAGTGAAATACAAACTATCCTGATAAATTTGAATTGAATTTATGGAAATATATTCAAATACTGTTTAGTATTACAAAGGTCCAAATCATATAAAAATAAACACAGCGAAGTTTAGCAGACGTCCCCCTCCCTTTTCAACTCAGAAAATTATATTTAAACATAGTTAAGTTATTGAATGTAATATAATTTAAAAATTCTCAAACATAGAAAGCACAGTGATTTCTAAGAACATTTATAGAAATGAATATTTGACGTATATATAAACATATAGATATATGTATGTATGTATGTTTGTGCGTGCATGTATGTATATATACATATATGCATATACATTATATATATATATATATATATATATATATATATATATATATGCATGTTTGTGTGTGTATGTATGTATATATATATATATATATATATATATATATATATATATATATATATATATATATATATATGCATGTTTGTGTGTGTATGTATGTATATATATATATATATATATATATATATATAAGAAATATACAAATATACAAGGAGCAAACATACTGAAGATTCAGGATACAACACGAGGCAAACTTATGAAACCTATATGAAACGATCGTTTCATATAGTTTAATATCTTTTTATAAATATATACATATTAAATGGATGTAATGAAATCCAACCGGTGTTCGCTATTTAAATTAGCTTTCCAAGTGACATTGTGCAGTAATTAAATCTCCGAAGGTATTTCTCTTTCATCTTCCATTTTTATATTTTTCTTCCACATATTTTCAACAACCTATATATATATATATATATACAATAATAATAATAATAACAATAATAATAAGTGGAGGAAAACGCATATAAACAAACGTTCCTTTAATTCCTACATATATTTCAAAATATATGTGCACTCTACTCCAAAGGAGCAAGAGGTGCTGAAATTGCACATATATTCATCGTCAGGGAACCAACATACAGAAGCAAGACAAATGCGAAATGATAAGGTTACTTACGAGTTATAATATTATATGACCAAGCGAGTGACCGTTAGAAGCAAGAACGCTGGTTTACGTAGAGTTATAACGGGAGGGGGCTGTAAACGCTATGCTAAAGATTTAAATTAAATTATTAAAATAGGGGGAGGCGAAATGGATCACAGTAAAGTAAACCAAAGCCGTAAGCTATAAGCTAATCCAAATGTGGAGGAAAGGAGATAATCCAGAGAGTTCATCATATATAATAATTTCTCCTTAAGGAAAAAAATAATAACATTCTAATTTGAAGCGAAGAATGTAAATATAATAAATAAATAAAGCATCATAGCCTTGTAATATATTATATTAATATACGGATATTAACGCAAATTAATGGTAAAAGAAGGTAAAGGATATTTAGTTGAGAAATAATAATAATAATAATAATAATAATAATAATAATAATAATAATAATAATAATAGTAGTAGTAGTAGTAATAATAATAATAATAATAATAATAATAATAATAATAATAATAATAATAATAATAATAATAGTAGTAGTAGTAGTAATACTAATAATAATAATAATAATAATAATAATAATAATAATAATAGTAGTAGTAGTAGTAGTAGTAATAATAATAATAATAATAATAATAATAATAATAATAGTAGTAGTAGTAGTAATAATAATAATAATAATAATAATGATAATAATAATAATAATAATAATAATAATAGTAGTAGTAGTAGTAATAATAATAATAATAATAATAATAATAATAATAATAATAATAATAATAATAATAATAATAATAGTAGTAGTAGTAGTAATAATAATAATAATAATAATAATAATAATAATAATAATAATAATAATAATAATAATAATAATAACAATAATAATAATAATAATAATAATAATAATAATAATAATATGCAAGCTTACAAGGTGAAGATCTTCTCCAGATCTTGTCCTTGTAAGCTTGTATTTTATTATAATCTTGCTCCTATATAACTGCATGTATACACATATAGAGATATACATCTATATACATTTGTGCACACACCAAGGACACGCACGCGCACATATATACATACATATCTATACGTGATTACATATATGTGTATATGCGTAAGTGTGTGTTTGTGTGTGCACGCGTTCGTGTGAGTTTGTTTCGTTACGTGCTTGACTATGTAGCTAGTGTGATAATGTTCCTCAGAAGGAGAATTTCCGCAAGTGCAATTCGCACTCAGGAGATTCTTATATTTAAAAAAAAAAAAAAAACGATAAGAATACGGCATCACGTGAATGTGTGCCATTTCACACTAGATATTCAGGATAAATTAGGTTTTCAAAAACAAACACTACACTACCTTGAGCTGTCTGGGCATTTTACTGATGGCAAAAGGAAATACGTTTCAGCTACAAAGCATAGAATAAAGCGAAGTTCATTTTTATGTTCGTTTATGCATATACAAATTATGCTTACGGGGTGGTATTGAAAAGTTCCTGGCTTTAAGAATATCGCGAAAGACTGCTGCAAAAAGTGTGTGAATCTGAGTTTGGAATATACTGATTAAAATCATGATTGACTCTCCTACATTTTTACCTAAAGCGAGGAACATTTCAACACATCCTAGTATATACCAAATAACTGTGTACGACACTTTCTAGGTAGTTGGACTCTTCCAGAGTAAAGATGTGTGTGAATAATATATTTAGAAGAGAAAGCCAACTGTATATGCCAATTTCATTTGGTGGAAATAATGCAAACACACAATCTAAAGTCATGGAAGTTACGCACAGAGCTTCTTTTGGATTTCAAAAAATTATATGAAGAAGAAAAGTCTCAATCATATCCACCATCGTCAATTCGCATGTATTGTTTAGAAACGAACTATTTTAGAAATTATTATGTTATGATTACAAAATAGATAAACAAACAAAAACATGAAATACACAATGAAAGTGAGAAAACATGAAACAATTACATTGAGAGCCAATTTTAGCTACTTAAATAGACACAGAATCACCTGTGTCTACTTACCCTTTACTTTAAACGAATGCAATGGAATGTGTTTAATTTTAATTAAAAAAATCCTTTCGGGGCCTAGAGATATTTTTATTCTTTCTGTTGTGCATGTTATCTAAGGTGTGTCCTGATGTACTTGCTACTAAGCGTCATCAGGTCAAACATCATGTCTCCCGAAGTGTTTGTTTTATTATACATTTCTCCTTTTAATTCATCTTTTCTTTGTCATGCGTTTGTAAGAGACGTCATTTGCTTTCTATAGAATGGGAAATATTTCATATAACTCATTATACGAAAAGAAATACTTGTGAGTGGCGTGAAAGAGTTGTTGGAAAATAACATAAATTCACATACACAACACGTATGCGTCTATGTAGGAGTATATTTGTGTGCTTGTTTGTTGTCACTGTCGTGAATGTAAAGTGGGTGACTTATTGGCTTATGTATGTCTGTGTGTGCGTATACGTGACTACAATTTATGACTTGTTCCTACGTAGCACGCTTTTTTTTAATGATCGTCGTCTTATTGTGCCAACACAAAGAACTCACACATTTATTTGCTGGACACAATTTACAAACTCTGTTTTTACTCATTCTTTCCGTATTTCTCCCTTTACATTCATGCATTCTTGAGTCTTTATCTCATTTCTTTTTCTTTCATCTCTATTTCCTTTTTTCAAATATCAGTTTCCGCTTTAATTTGTACCTCCATTATTCTTTCTCTACTATTTCTTTGTAATAGTTACTGTTATCACCTTTTCCAGGAGACCCGAAAATCATGTTTGTGAGTATGTTACCGATGGCATTGCCATTTTCCTGCATTCACTTTGTCATTTCACATCCATGGATTTTCTGCTTTTAAAATTTAGCAAAATATCACCTACCTTACCCTTACAGTATTACTCTATCAAACAATTCAAGTACTTCAATAAAGCGATGTCTGAGATTCCTAATAGACGCCGACACTGAATGAACCGGTGTTTCCACACCTTTTTTTTTTTACCATACGAGAGATTCATTATCAGCGGTAACTGCAGTGTGTTTGCCTTTTAGAAGTTCAAACGTGTCTCAAACATACTTCAACTAACCTCAATTCTGCTAATACATAAACTCTACTTCGTGCTTCGTTGTTTACCGCAAATAGACGTTCTACTGGCGTAAACCAGTCAATGTTTTGACTTAATAATGCATACAGCTTTAGCTTTCTAAATTCCTTCAGAGTTGCCTGTATGAGGTACATCATTTAGCAGTGGAAACGTGTCACACACATATTTCAACTAACCTAAATTCTGCGCTCTCTCTCTCTCTCTCACACACACACACACACACACACACACACACACACAAACACACACACGCGCGCACACTAACAGACACATGTGCTTACCTACATGTGTATATGTATTTATCAGTGTGTATATTCATGTTGGTCACACATCAAGAAATTTAGCTATTACTACTTGCAGTACTATATATGTTATATTAATAATTTTTATTGCATAATCATGAATTTACGTAATATCGAGAAATTATAAGATGAGGGTCGAAGTATTTCTATGTCGTTGAAACTAACATTTCGTTAAAGACGTATCTATTCATTCCAATCTATTATTCTTGATTCTACGACGTTTTATGGATTTCTGGCAGATGTATGCTAATAAATTACCATTTTTTATCAATACCAAACAGCGATTAGTCTCTTCTACACAACATTACTAAACAGTCTCTTACTTATTATTAGTTACTACATTAAGAAAGCTATATTCTTTTGTGTTGTATTTCAGTCATATAATGAAGAATAATGAGGATAAATAATGGGTTATGGTTGATTGAGTTGGTATTACGAAATGTTATCGATTGAAACGATTTGGTGGACGTTATTCGGTTGATTACCTTGAATTTCTAATACCGAGTATTCTTCCTGCAAAATGAATGTTGGCATGAACCGCAAATATAAAAATACAGGACAGTACGTGATTAGGTTTTGAAATATGAATCTTATTCCAATATTTAGTTTTCTTTACATTTGTTGCAGACACTAGCATGAATATATCGCATTAAAATTTGTAAATATACGTAACACTATGGCTAGAATGCCTGCTTTCCAATCACGTGATTTCGGATTCTGTCCCACTGCAGAACAACTTACGCACCATGTGACTTCTACTGTATCTCCACGCCGAGTGAATTGCAGGGACAGAAACTATGTGGGAGCTCATTCTATCTATCTATCTATCTATCTATCTATCTATCTATCTATCTATCTATCTATCTATCTATCTATCTGTCTGTGTGTCTGTTTGTTTGTATCTCTCTCTCTCTCTTGATATATATATATATATATATATATAATATTATTGGGGAACAAATTATTATTCCAACCTTACAGGTAAAATTCAGTATAATAATATTAGATCGAACATCGAACTTCGTAATATATAATATATACAAATAAGAAACTTAGAGACGAACCACCATTCAACAACACAGTCAATGAAGAACTCGGTGGTTCGTCTCTAAATTAGTTATATATATATATATATATATATATATATATATATATATATATATATATATATATATATATATATATATATATATATATATATATATATATATATCTGTGCGAAGGAGCATCGCCAAGCTAGAACAGTGGTGGCGTTAACTAGATCACATCGAATACGTCTAATTCAAATCTATCGTCAAAACGGTAAGCCGAAAAGTTGAAGAGCGCTATGCTGACATACTCTTCATCACATACACGAAATTTAATACTTACATCTACACATTTCAAACTCACAAAATATACACATACCCCTAGATTCCTAAAATGAGCATTTCCCAATCGATTGCTCTCATGCACATATGCATGTATCACGCTCACTCACAATCGTTAACCTTTCGGCTTACCGTTTTGACTGATAGATTTGAATAAGACGTATGTTCCTCTCTTCAATGTGATCTAGTTAACAACACCGCTGCTTTAACATCTCGATACTCCCTCGCATACATAGTATTCCTTCTGCTCTCTTTACTATCTAAGCCTTATCTCAAAGGAGGTAAATTCTGTCCCTACTGTTCATGAGAATTATACTCTCATTCTTCAATTACACAGCTCATTCTTCACATGTGCACCTTCATGGATTTTCAAATGACTTGCCATTTTCTAAAATTACTACCGAATTCTCTGAACCATTGACTGATTGCATTGCACGCATGCATTATACTTGTGCGTGTGTATTTGTATTTATATGAACAAATCATCAGACCAGAAAGCCCATCAATATGAATGTCGTTGTCTTTCGTTCGAACATACGTAGAAGACTGATTAACTAGAGATGTCATTGGACATATAAAGCTGAGTTTCTGTAGATCATCATTATCCCCACCTTTTTCACGAGGTAATGAACCCTATGACGGCGGTTTACGAGGTACTACCTTATTCTAGGTTTCAGTGCCGGAAATCACCTCTTTGTGAACACTTTCAGATATACTTATGTTACGTTAACAATTAAAATCATCATTAGAGAATATCTGCTGAATGCTAACGTTATTGATTAGCTAAGCTTGATGTAGAATTTCGCTAGTTAAAACGCATTAAAATTACACACAACGTGTGTAATAGATGTTCCACTCAACTCCATTCTTAGGGGATGGTTTCTACTCTAGGAATAATTTTCTACTCTATATATGCTGTCTTTCTTTACAAGTTGATAATACTATGTTAATCCTTTCCATTAATCCTTTTTATGAGTCGCTTCGGAATTCACATCATTTACCAAGCACATATTGCTATATTTGTTGGAGTAAAGTTGCGTTCCTGCAGTTATATTCCACTATCACGTGAACAGAATAAACTCTTAAATTCATTGAATCGCCTGCCTTTTTTTCTAAAATGAGAGATGTTTTGCCGGAGATAATACGCTAGTAGGATTCATACTTGTAGAACAGGATATATTCGTTTGAAACAATTCATTAAAACTTTTCTTAGCTCTCTAAACACTCGTATTTGTACATTAGATGACATACGTATTAAGATTAGCCTGTTCATAATTCGTTTGACTTTTCGGTACGAAATAGAAGGGTAAAAGACAACCTCCTCCAAAGCAGTATATTTCCAATTTTTACGTTTTTAAAAGCTGAAGCTGAATCCTTTAACGTCTATTGAAACTCTTAGCAACCGTTCACTTCTAATAAAGTAAGTTATATCATTATTGCACATTTACTCTGTTGCACATCGTCTTTAAAACCCATAATTAACAGCAATATCCATATTATTAAGTTTCACAGGCCATTTTGTTACTGTCTAAATTAAGAGTTCCTTAAACAACTGAAACTATAATTTACTAGGATGAAAGGGTGTTTAATCAGATGTTCCTCCTATAATTTTCTGAAAATTTCAATATGTAATTTCCCATTTGCTTCAATAGACGTCATGTTTAACAGCACATTACTTCCGGTGTGATGTTCAATCTGCACTCACAACAATCGTTCCATTTTAAGATCTCTTCCGATCTTTGAAATCACAATATCTGGACATTTAACAGTATATTAGTGTTTCGGAACTTCATCTAATTTTCTCTTTAGTGTGAAATATTCTATTCAAGATACAAGGTGCAATAATTATTGTTTTTGACATATGACTAAAATTTTCTAAGATATCAAATGTTCATTACAATCTCATTCCAAATTCGTTTTCCATCGCTTCTCTCTCATCAGTTTGAGCGCCTCATTCGTGTCAATTTCGTGCCAATGTGAATGAAATTTGTGTTGTGCATCTCACATGGTAGTAGTTAAATCGAATATTTATGTGAGAGTTAAGAAATTCACACCAACTAATGTTACTGTAGAATACAAACAACGTCTAATGTTGTTCGTCTGCAAATGACACCTGTTTTATTAAAATGGAGGCAAAGATGTGAATGATGACAGAGAAGTTAAGTCAAATTGAAGAGTAAGTAATG
The DNA here is from genome assembly GCF_046866305.1 of Octopus bimaculoides. Classification (NCBI taxonomy): domain Eukaryota; kingdom Metazoa; phylum Mollusca; class Cephalopoda; order Octopoda; family Octopodidae; genus Octopus; species Octopus bimaculoides. Next base: position 15,009,225 of record NC_142933.1, read on the forward strand.
TTCGATTATATTTAGTAGGACAACCGTCCAGTCACTGATAGGGTGGCAGAGTGAGGAAGTTCCTGCAGATATATGCTTAAAATATGGTGCAATGTATGGAAACAGTAGGCTTAATTGGTGACGTACAGAAAGCAAGGATTGACGGTGATACCGAGAGTTATTGTTGTCCTCCGAATAAAATAAATACGATTTCAGATTGTGTAATTATTAAAATTTTAATGCAGTTCACCGTGCCTGTAACATTTAGAGTAGTCTAAATGGTGTATTTTGTATCGTAATATCATAATATCCCTAAGGCAGGAACTGTTTATGCGTGTATGTACATATAGTCGTTGTGGAGGATTCTGATTGCTACTGGGTTGAAGAATTGGAGAAAATTAGGGTTACATACACTGAATATAAGCGCACTAGGGAATATATCGAAGATATGAAAACCCTACCCGAGAGGGCACAAAAGAACATCTTTCGTGTGAGAATATGATGGTCTCTGCTACTCAAAGCAGGCTTCCCCGGTCAAAAGTGGCGTCGCGGATTCTTCGAAGTCCACCAATGTAATATCGAACATGATCTCACGTACATCTTGTGTCGTAGATTGTGTGGGTCGGCCAGGATATACCATCTTACTATCAGCTGCAAGTCTGCACGAAGGTCACGTCACCAACCAACCCCATGAGCAGGACTCCGATGAGGGTTACCAGTCCTCATCGTTTACCCATCCCCAACGCTTATCAATCCCCAGCACTTACGAATTCACAACACTTAGCAACACCATGTTATGCGTACGTATAAACATGCATGTGCACAGGCGAGGGTGCACATGTGCGTACGCACACTAATATGGTTGCACGCATATATGCATGCATGCATTGTGCATATGAATGAATAAGCATGTGGGCACGTGTGTATTTGTGTGTGTGTGTGTGAGTGCATGTGTCTGCATGTGTACCTGCGAGTGTATATGTGTGCGACCGTCCATGTGCATTTATTTGTATATATACATATTTATATGCGTGTGCGTGGGCGTGGGAGTCTTGTGCGCGCCCATGTACAGATGTGCACACACGCATCAATACAGACAAGCATGCACAAGCAGAAGAGCGCGTCCACACACCCACATATACAAATATATACTTGCGCATACCACCCCATTGCAGACGAAGCTAAAATAAGATTAAATAATTTGATCCTATTACCCTTCCGCCAGTGCTAACAGAATTCGTTTGCCGATATCTTTATTTTCGTGTAATATTGATAATGTCTCAGTACATGTATGCAACCAATGGTGTTATAACAAAGGATCCAATTTAAGTTGGATGTTACAAATTAATATTTATTACACAGACTGCTTTCATCGCTAATGGATTAATATATTTGGCGTTGGTTATTTAAAATATATATTAACAATATAATGGCCGACTGAGATGAGCAACAGAACTGCATCGAATCCGTAAACAAATACTCAAAGGAAAAGTTGTGAATCGTTAGAATCGGTCTGTCTGCGCAAGATTCGGAATCCCTGCGCCCGAGTGCCAGGTGTCATCAATCAGTTGAGCTGTGAATCAGTCCGCCTCTCTTAATATTGTGATTCATAAATTAGTCACCCGTCGATGACAAGAGGTTAAAAGTTATAACATCCGAGCAAACCATATCCCGCCTTGTCTTCACGCTCATTGGTCGGATCATAGATCAATTCCGCGAAACTGAGGTATGTCATTTCGGGTGCCTATATAGCTACGCGCGCGCGCACACACACACACATTGTTTATGGAGAAGAGTTCGATAAATCATCCGCTGGTGATCGATTTTCACCTATTTAGAGTCACAAAGGTGGACAGTAGTGGCAATTAAACATTCGTAAGAAAACAAGACTTTATGCAGGGTTTATAAGTCACCTCCATATTTAAAGATATCAAAAATTATTTCAACTAATAGAGATTAATGACACTTTATTCATTCATAATTGTATTAAAAGTCAGCAAAACACTAGCAAATGTAAACAGACGTCTTTGCGAATCAGTTGAAAATTGTGTTCAATTTTTAGTTGGAAAGATTTGCTACTGGAAGGCTATCAATATTATTGTAGGATTCGGCTCCATCCCATATCTCCGGAAAGTATTAGAAGTCGCTGTTGGAGAATTATAATGACTTCTCCAGCCCCAATTTCTGTCCACGAAATCCCTCCTATTGCAATCTCATGGATACCTCTATGTGCCAAGCGGTTGAAAAAGATAGCTATCTCTCTGCCTGCAACTCCAATGCTGTGCTGGTGCCCAAGATCAAGGTGTCGGAAGGTCTTCTCAGGAACAGGCGAGGAACTGTCTTGAAGTCGTGGTGCCTATTTCGAGTAATCTATAATTTCCTATCCATAATCTAGTAGACATTTTGATATTTTTTAAAATGCATTTCTCTTTGTCTTTCCCTTTAATGGAATAATTCAAATATAGCCCGAATACCTCTTATATCTACCTGTAGATGCCACTCTCTCTCTCTCTCGTTCACCATCCCCTACACACACACATATATTTATTTAGAATCATATTTTCTATACACACTTTAGAATTTCTTGTTTTCGATAAATCAAGAACACATATTCGTTTATTGGTCGCTGCATGGAAAAGTTTGAACTAGTACTGTTGTTTATTCCTTTCAGGTTTAGGCTTTTAATTATTACCTACTACTCTTAAATTTCCCATTCTCTTCAAATACCAATACCACCATTTTGCACAATTATAACACTTTTCGTTTTAGAATTATAAGACAATCAGCTCTCAAAAGCTGCTGACAAATAAAAAAGGGGAAGCATTTCTAAAAGTGAAGTATCGCTTTCCCATCTGGAAGGTTACTGTCGCTACGCCGAAAGGAAATTCTGGATCGCATCCAGAAAATGGACACTCGGCTGATTCGCACATTGTCACTAACCGATACTCACATGCCATTGCTTTACAGGTATGCTCTAATCTCTCTCTCGCGCTCTCACCCCACTCTCTCTCTCTCTCTCTCTCTCTCTCTCTCTCTCTCTCTCTCTCTCTCTTTGTCGCAATTCTATTCGTATATGCGGCTACCATCCAGCTATTCTTGAAGTTTCAGCATCCAGACACTGTGACGAAATTGTCTCTTTAAATAAATGCGTTTAATTAACCTTTCAAGAAATAATCACAATGTCTACACTCCATGCCGTTCGGCATCTCACTTTCGTTCATATTTTTCTTGTAATTATTGAAGTGCAACAGTTTAAACGGAACATAAATGGTATCGGTGTCATCTCTCTCTGGAACCCTCAAATTTATAAGGTCTTTGACCTTTCCTCCAGACTCATCGAGTATATAATTAAATCACCTCCTCCTACTTAGAAAGCTCGTCGTTCACTTAGACATTTAAGTTTTTAATTATAAACACTATGTGTAGTTGGACTCACAGTTGCAAGCAACGGGGATATTGTCTGATTAAGATAATCCAATTTTAACAAAGTCTTCCTAAGAATATGTGAATGGAATTGACTTTCATTGTGAATGAAAACGACTAATGGACTCAGACATTTTAACCAAATATTAGATCTGTTAAAAAAACTATTTTCTCAAGGTAACAACGAATTATGTTATTATCATGGCTGTAAGGTGCGAAGCTAAGATACATTACACAACTGTTCTGCGAAGGGCTTTTGTTTTAGTATATAATGGACGTTGCAATATGTTTTTGTAATACAATGTGTGCAAATAAATCTGCTCAGTGTGGAAGATCATTAACTTGTTTATCTCTTAGCAAGTAAACAGTCAATAACACTATTGACTTCTGTTTGACAAAACCAATAGTTCGTATTTTATTGCAAATTCTAAAAAAAGAAGAAAAATGAAACAAGCACAAAGAAAGTACAATAAAAATAATAGAATAGGAGAGAAAAAAAATGCACGAACATCCATACATTATTTAATTAGAAATATCAGCTGTACAGAGAGGAGATATCACCTGATAAAAGAATTGAAATCTAGTAATTAACACTTTGAACGAAAAATTCGCTTCCTAATGCGAAGGAGAAAAAATAGCTAATTAACTGAACTGACTTCATTCTGAAGTATAGCTTCTCGTTTTGAAGTTAGAATTTTTTGTAATGTTTCTTGACCCGTTCACCTGAAAATAATAAGGCACATCTTTTCAGTACCTTATAATTAAATGCAATGTTCGTTTGATTCTCAGATGAAAAGGGGGCATAATTAATTAAACGAATAACTTGTTAAAGAAAACCCTAGAAATAATTTCCACGCTATGGAGCTGATTACTCGCAGGGACTGCTGAGCATCAGAGGGGGAAAAAATTCAAAATAATCATGATTAAAAAAAACAAAAAAAAAAAGAATTGTCTTTGACGAATGCTTCTATCACTTCATCTTGTGATGAAAAGTTGCCAGGTTTCCATTTCTTAATATCAAAATAGCACCTCTTGGAGTCAGTTCCTGATATAACATGATTTTAGAAGAGTAATGAATGCATATTAAAGAATAGAAAAATACGTTAAATGCACAATTAAATGTGGATATCGGGTTCATATGAATGCAATTCATATTCCTGCCCATTAATACGCTTGCATTCAAAATCACAGCTTAGCACCTCAAACTTTTGTCTGCAGATATTTACATACATACATTCATGCACACCATACACACATATATAAGTTCAACTATATATATATATATATATATATATATATATATATATATATATATATATATATATATATATATATATATATATATATATATATATATATATATATATATATATATATATATTGGATAAATGGATGTATATTCATATACGACCAATCTTACGCGTACTCTAAATGTATGTAATTAGGTATGCTAACAGACCGTTTCGGGCGCAATTCTTTCCAATTCTTTTTTATATTATACATGATGATATGAACTTAATGGTACACGAAACTGCTATTTATTGGGAAGAAAGACCTGTTTCCAAACCATGTATTCCTTCATACCTAATGATGGGCTTACGGCGAAGGAAATTGTATTCAGTTCTTCTCTTTACACCCAGATAGAAATATAATTATAAATAAATAATAGAAATGATTGTTAAATTTAAAAGATGGGATCAGTAAATAGCTCATGACAGGAAATGGAGTTATCATGCGCGTTGAAATTCATAGCGTAGAAAAGTTATTACTACAACTTCAATGCATGCTAGAGAAATTGAATCTGAAATAAAGACAAAAGTATGTATTATAAGAATACATGAAGAAAAGCAGCAGCGATTGTTAAAGAAAAACTCTAAGACAGAAAGTAATCGAAAAAGATAAATGAAAGATAAACGGAACGAAAAATAGACATACATGTAGACAGAGAGGACAGAAAGATAATGAAAGGGAGGATATATAATCGAGAAAAATAGAGCGTTAGAAAAACCAAGAAAGTTAGACTGAAATAAAGTAAGAGAGAAAGAACAATTGAAGGTTGACATGAACTGTCTGGAATATGTCACAAATAGGATTTGGTAACTTCTTTATGAAGAGTGAACATCTCAAATACATGGAATTTTAATCTGTACAGCGTACCAGAGTGTAACACTCCTGATGCGAACAAGTTTGAAATATTTCTCATTTTGTGTACTGATTTATTTCATGAGTAAGTTCTAAGTCTTTTCTCTGTTGTACTGAGACCGAGTTTTATGGTGATATTAAAACCTCCTTCTAGAGTTGTTTTAAATAGAAGACATTATATGAGAGAAATATATCTAGTTATACCGGCTAAACAACAGTTTAGACATAAACAATACATGCATATAGCCGTTGCTGATAAGCAAATGCAACATAGCTATATTCCCTCTAGTCTGTTACTATCACGACATCATGCCTCTGAGATGGAATCTAAATGGAAATACGTGTTTTTTCTTCCTGTTTACATTTAAATTTTCGACCCCTGTATGAATAATTTCATCACTCAGAAATTTCGGTTATAGCATAATGTTAATATATTCCCAGTCGTTATTTTATTACGTTTTAAATAATGGTAGACCGAATTTTGTTTACTAATTACTTCGACATGCACAAATAATCAAATATATGAAGCTTATCTGCTTTTAAAATTAATTGTAAAAACAAGTTTAACTGAAAATATTATATATAGATGTAATGCAATAACTAACCTAAACTATTTCACCTAAACCAGTTCCACTCCGTGCCTATTTTACAAGCATTATTTTTCTTTCAACAAGCGTAATATGGGTAGGATAATGACACTCACCGAAAACATTGGTAATTGAATGGCAAAACAAATTCCAAATTACCGTGAGACTACAAAACAATGCCTCCCTCAAACGCTAGGTAAGATGTGCCCTTTGCTGCACCGTATTATGAGAATTTCATAAATGTTGTAGTAATAGCTTTCCTAGGTCTAATGAACTGCTTGCATAATATTAGAAATACATTTTCATATTTTGAACCAGTTACGTAATTCACTTCAATTTTTCTAGATAGATAGAGACACAGACAGACATAGATAGATAGATAGATAGATAGATAGATAGATAGATAGATAGATAGATAGATAGATAGAAGGCGGTGAGCTGGCAGAAACGTTAGCACGCTGGGCGAAATGCTCAGCGGTATTTCGTCTGCCGTTACGTTCTGAGTTCAAATTCCGCCGAGGTCGACTTTGCCTTTCATCCTTTCGGGGTCGATAAATTAAGTACCAGTTACGCACTGGGGTCGATGTAATCGACTTAATCCCTTTGTCTGTCCTTGTTTGTCCCCTCTATGTTTGGCTCCTTATGGACAATAAAGAAATAAGATAGAGAGACAGAAAGAAAGAGGGAGAAATGTGCGTGTGAATGCACAAGCATGAGCGTCTAAGTAACTAAGTCTTTATATAGAGATATATACGTGTAGTTATGTACATGCATGTCTCTCTCTCTCTCTCTCTCTCTATATATATATATATATATATATATATATATATATATGTTTGTGTGTGTGTGTGTGTGTGTGTAAAGGTAAGATCCAAGGATTAAGATGTAAGAAGTCAGTGACCTCCAAGCAGTCCCTAGAAGATATAAAAGAGAAATCTCACGAACGATAGTGGTTTATTGCTGCAGAATGCTGTGATGTTTCTCGTATCGAAGTGCGATGGGCTGAAAAGAAGGTTATTTCATAGTTCATAGTTAGCAACTGGGTTTGCTGTATATGCGAATAAATAGCCCCAAATTAGGGAATGGAATAGATAAAAATTCATGCTACAAATGTTCCATAACTAGTGAAACATTAAAAGTAGCAATTATCCAACCGAAGGATAGACTGCAAGCTACTCTTCAGGCCAAGGAGAGATTAGTTATATGAAGCTTACATTGTCGTTAGGAGATCCCGTGTTTACTCGCAGAGGATTCGATCGAAATGCTTAGAAAGCACAGTTGGAGAGAAAAAATATTTGTGATGAAGGGATAAAAATGAAACAAATATATATATATGTGAGAGTACTTTACTCTTTTTACTCTTTTACTTGTTTTAGTCATTTGACTGCGGCCATGCTGGAGCACCTCCTCCCTTTAGTCGAGCAAATCGAACCCAGGACTTATTCTTTGGAAGCCTAGTACTTATTCTATCAGTCTCTTTTGCCGAACCGTTAATGTTACGGGGATGTAAACACACTAACATCGGTTGCCAAGCGATGTTGGGGGACAAACAAAGGCACACAAACATATACACACACATGCATATATATATACATACATACGACGGGCTTCTTACAGTTTCCGTCTACCAAACCCACTCACAAGGCTTTGGTCGGCCTGAAGCTATAGTAGAAGACACTTGCCCAAGTTGCCACGCAGTGAGACTGAACCCGGAACCATGTGGTTAGTAAGCAAGCTATTTACCACACAGCCACTCCTGCACCTGGGTAAGTTTGTTATTTCTACTTCTTCACAAATGCTTTATTCCTCTCTAACTGTGCTTTCTAAGCCTTTTTATCGTATCTCCTGCGAGCTAACATAAAATTTCCTAATGACAATGTAAACTTCATGTAATCAAGCTACACGTGGACTGAAGAATAGCTTGCAGTCTAACCCTCATTTAGATAATTACTACTTCCGAGGATCCACTAGCTATGAAGCATTTGTAGCCTGGATTTTATCTATCCCATTTCGTAATTTATATATATATATATATATATATATATATATATATATATATATATATATATATATATATATATATATATATATATATATATATATATATTAGTGCATGTGTAAATATGTATATTTGTCTCTGTATGTTATGTGTGCGCGTGTGTTTGTATGACATTAAACGCACGTGGGTTCTTCGTTTTCACCGACTGCATCAACCAAATATTTTGCATCAAGTGATGCCAAAAGCCTGGTGACACTGAAGCTCAAACCATCAAGATGATGCCTTGGGCAACACTCATATGAAGTAAAGATACAACATCCTCAAACATGGCTGCATTTAAGTGGAGAGCGAAGCACGCTGTGACAAGATATATAAAGCCGAAACGAGGAACCGATTGAGAAGGTGCGGCGAATAAGTAATGGAAAACCGTCATGTAACAATCCAAGAAATTGCTTACGAAGTGGGAATAAGCACAAGAATTGTATATTGCATGGTAACAGAGGGTTTGTGCATGTGGAGAGGGCCGGCGAAATTCCTCCCTAGGGTTTTGGCGGAACAGCGGAAGCAAATCCGCATGAAAATCTCTCAGGATATACTGGATCGAGTAAACCAAAACTTCACGAAGGCCATCATCAATGGGGACAAGACATGAGTTTATTGTCTTTCTTCGGGTTTTCATCTTGGGTTAAAACGAAAATACGACCATAGTGCACTACACATCTGTACTCTAGATGTAACAGCTGCGAACTGATGAAGCTTACCGGCGCAAAAGTTATCAGGCACGCCCAGGAAGAGCGGCGTCACCTCCCACCCAAAGGATTTTGCCCATTTGGGTTTAGCTCAGGCGTAGTAAATATAAAGTCGATACTTTTGAAATACATCTCATATATGTCTATATGGGTATATATGAGTGTGCATATATATATTTATATATATATATGTCTATGTGTACATAGGTATATATCGTGTATATGTATGTATGTGCATATATATATATATGTGTGTGTGTGTGTGTACGTGTGTGTTTGTGTGTGTGTGCGTGCGTATGTATGTATAGCGTATGCTGATTTCTAGTTGTAAAACGACTGTATATATATCTATACTTTTGTGTACTAGCGTGAAATGGAGACGACAATAATTATATGTTGTTCTGCAATCCTAAAGTCGGTTTTATCAATCTTGCTAAAAATATTTTAGATGCATCCTTCCCACATTCCTTCACAGCGAGTGAGGTCTATGAACTAATTAAATAACAGCTTGAAAATAGGATTGCTTTGGCATCTTTGCTCCTAGAATATTTGTTTACTTCTCAAATTAATTTATATATTTCATTGATTTGTTATATAATATCAGTTATTCATCATGTTGACCGGATCATCTTCAAGGTTTTATATATCTAAAGTTTTATATGAGAATGATGGAATTAAGCGTTGATGTATTCTATGAATGTATCAACAAAATTCTACCGAAACAGTTGTAGTAAATTTAAAATTCTCTTTGGGTTATTCTTTTTATATATAGCCCTATACATGATTAATTTCCTACCACGCTGCCCGCTAATAGCGCATCTATAATGCTCAACATCTATGTACGAGCCATCGAATTTCGGGGACTTTAGTATACTGAAATATATTGGCGTACTAGTGAATGTAATATATTTCTTCGCTTTTCTAAAGCACCACTAAGTATGTCACCATCAATAATTTGTTTTCTCATGAATCATAGCGCATTGCTTTTCTTTAATCAATATACATCAGTTTGTATCTCAGATAATCTGACATGCCTTAGAATGTGAGATTGTCTCAATCATGCTGCTTAACACTATTTCATTCAGTACAATCATTGGAAATGACATTCTAATTTTCTCTAATAAAAAGTTAGTTAAAAATGAGATATCATTTTGTATTTGTGCTTTAATGGGATACCGGGGAATTACATTGAAATGTAGCAAATTTATGTAAAAACTCTGCAACACCTGGTGATATCACTAGAAAGTATACTAATATCAGATTAAAGCGAATAATTGGCAGGCTCGGAAAAGTGTTCTTTAGCATAAATTGATGTATTTGTTCTCTGTCTCTGCGCAGTAAGTTCAAATTCAGCCTATCTAAAATTTGTGCTTTATGATTCAAATTTTACCTACGTAAAAAGTATTATATATGACAGTCGTGATGCGATTCCGAAAGTGAACGTAATACAAGAGGTCTTGAGGAACATGTTCAGGTTTTTTGCAGTCGGAGAGTAACTCTTATGGCACTGAAGCTAATATGTATCAGTCTCAATCTGCGGCTTTCTCACCATGACAATCTCAGTGACATCTTGAGAGGAAAGTCTCATGCATGGACAAATGGCAGTGTTCCAAAACATATTTGTTCAGGTTTGCTCACACTAGTCTCAGTAAATATTCAACTTTCACCTACAAAGGTTCCGAACAATATTTACCATAAATACTCAAATACGGCTGTAATTTAGAGAACACGCCACCACTGCCTACATACTCGGATATTTATCGCACAATTAGAATGCGTGTGCGGCGCGAAATGAGGTTCAACATGCATCGTGATCCTTATATCTTACAGTTATTATTGGAACAAAAAACGTCTTTAAATCGTAATTCACTCACTACCATTCCATAATGAAGATACCCAGGTAGACAATATGCTTTAGCCCCCACAGATGCATAAACCATCCTGTCAATGAAGCAACATCAATAGATAAATGACACAAAGAAATTAACACTTTAACATCCATGAACGGGAGAGCAACACATACACATGCACACATAGACACAAACACACACACACACACACACACACACAGACACCCGCGCGCATACACATACACACACACACACACACACATTCTTTTTAATGCACACTCACAAAACCAACTGCACATGCATGAGTAGAAACTTTTACACACAGGGACACAAAGAGACTTCTTTTCGATAACCCTCTCTCAAACTTTCGCTCTTACATCCGTAAGAACCCGAAAATTTCGAACCTAATTATTATAGACAGACACACGTGAAGGTCAACTAGCGTAGAGAGACAATATCTTTCAACGAGGAGGAAAGGATTTTGACACTCCTATCCGATCAATAGTTTAAGCAAGCATTCGATTAATTAGTATGTTAAATTCTTAACAAATGAACGAATATAAAAGTGGTGAAAGAAAGCGAATGCATGTGTTTATTATAGGCAGAAAGACCCTCCTGAGATACAAAACCAAAAAAAAAAAAGAAAAGAAAGCGTCAAGCATTGCTTTATTATAATCTGCCTTCGCTTAAATATACATAGAAACGGATTTTATAATAGAATATAACTTATTCAGCTGACAGGTTAGCAAAAAGGTTAAGATATTTAAAAACAAGAATTTAGTTATTTAACAATGCTCGGTAAGAGTGTTATCTTCGTTGGGCCGGCACATTTTTATAACAATGTTACAATCAGTGTACCATTGAAACAATTCCGTAATATATTAAGCGCAAACATTAAGTAAATATTAATTCAGTTGTGAAAATATTTTAATTTATTTATCATTTATTCTGAATAATCTGAGAAATGAAGCCTCTATCTCATTTGAGCGGTAGACCAAACACCCATATTGTTTATATTTGTTAAATTTGCCTGTTACTCTGTTTTGATAGTATCTGACCCTCATATACGAGTTAATAAAACATTCCATAACTATAATTCATTCGATATATTTGCAGAGATGATTTATATCTAAGAAAACACTGACTATTTGAAAGTAATTTTGCTGTGGTTACTACGCCTGTTCTGTGATGTGAATTGCCATCAGTCTAATCTGCATTCCAATACACCAGGGCATCTGACTAAATAATGTCCGATTACATGCGTATTTTGATTATACAAATATTTCATGACAATGAAACATAAAACCTGATGAGATTAGTTGAGAAAACAAAACAGTTAGTTGATTGATACTTATTGATGTGCATAAAATCGATAATTCCTTTAAAATCGATAAGTCCACTTGTTTGCCATTTAAGTAACATACAGACACATCAACAAAAATTGGAAGAGAAAACACAACAAATCAATATATATATATATTTATAGAGTTTTCTTCTCTTCTACTTATGTTGCCCAATTGACCTTTAGTTTTGTTTTCTCTCACATTCTAGCTTTAATTAGTGAAATAATGTCGGATAATCCACAGACTTTGTTTCTTTTATTTACCTTGTAACTTGAGAAATTATACATAAAACTTCTTTCTTAAGTAGCAGACATAATTGAACAATGAATCTGTTTATCAATTTACGACTTTTTTCTCTTCCTGCAGAATGAGAATAATCTAATTTTATTAAACATGAAAACATCATTTCATCAATTCTTTTTTCCTTCCTTCAACAAGGAATACGTACAGTTAACTAGGTCTACATCTAATTCGATTAGTATGGAAAAAGAAATATTTGAATGGAGTGCCAAAATTGTGCTAAACCAGTTCTTCGTTTATCATATTCTTTCTTGTTATCTATTCTGGTAGACGCCATATAATATTCTCTGTTACTTTACTTAATCTATGACGCATCATGTGCACATATATAATGCGAGAAGTTTAAGGTGATTATATTTATAAGTTATTTCAGTTGAAATTAGTGGAAATGGTAGACTATTTGAAGACTGTGTTTTATATACTGTTTTGTATTTTCTCAGATTGCTGTAAATTTTGTGTTCTGCCTTTCACGTTAGATAATTTAAAGGGAAAAGAGCAATGATAAACAAAAAACGCAAAACACTATAACATAAACTGCAATAACAACACTAACAAGGCCTCCTCTTTAGCTCTGTTAACTTGCAACAAATAGCAAACAACTCACCTTCAGATCGCATTCTGCATGTAAAATCGATAACCTACAAGCCTCAAATTCTAATACAGACTACTCTGATATCACGCAGTAAGTACGTAAATTGAATAATTACCTTTACATGCAACGGTCCATACATCCATGTGCACATGTTAATATTTACAAGCAACATAAATAAGGTCTACACGACATACTCATGCTGTATAGGTAATCGTCCGAGACAACATGGACCGCGTTACCCAGTGAGGAACCACACAAAGGACGAAATGTTTGCTAGAACAAACGCACCAGATCTACCTGAACCAGGATAACTCTAAACCCTTGTCCTGTAGTGAAACCACCATATATATCACATACAGCAAAATGCATAACTTAGACTAGAGAGGATAATAAAGATGTGTTTATAGCTTTCTATACAATACAACTAAACTCAAACAATAACCTCATAGTACAAAACATACATTTTACGTGGACACTTAGTAGAAGGCAACGAAGTACGCAGATATACGGACGCAAATAAATTATGTAATGTAGGTTGAGGCATTATTATGAATAAAAGGTTAATTGACACTGAAATTAGCTAAATTAGGACATAAATTTCTCATGGAAGACCAAATGAAAGCAGCAACAATGCAGATGCAATAGGTAACAAATGCACAGAACCCAGTGTAGGAGCAGTACATTCAAGCGAGGAAATTGAAGAAAGAATAGCGAAGAACAGATATGTGGTATAAGAAGAGAAAGGAAACCTACCTCAAGAACACCAGGATAGATATGACACAGAATTTGAGGTGAATATGAAAGAGAACATCATACCTCAGCTAGAATGAGTCTGATGACAAGATGAATAGAGTGCCGCTACCAAAGTTCTCAATCAGCATAAAAATCAACAACATAATCATAATATATAATGATGCCCTTAAATATCTTAAGGAATAAGGGAAATGACCTAACAATCTAACAACCTGCTCGAGTTGTAACTGCTCAACTAAGTACCAGGACGACATGGAAAAGAACCAGCCATGTCAACAGACAGAAGAGCAAAGGCAATCTACGACATAATAAAGGCAATAAGAGAACGATAACGGCATCATTTGCAACCTTAAAAATTTGGTCGGTGAAATTTGAACCAAGAAACGAAAAATGTGAATGAAATTCTGAAATACATCAGAACAAAAAAAACATCTCAAAAACAAATAATTTGATCAAGGCAGCAAGAATTTTTGTAGCGGAAAATGTGGGTGTTGATGTCAAGGAAAAGCAGTATAATGGGAATGACAAAAGAAAAGGTCCATGGTGGAAAAGAAGAATACAAGTGTGCTTAGACATGCTCTCGAAGTATATTTCTGTGTTAGACAGAAAAGAAAAGGAGGAGCTTAAAAGCGAACAAAAATACAAGGCACTGAACAAGAAGAAATAGCCTGCAAGTGATAATAGGGGAGCTGATACAGTGCGTCGTTACAAAGAAAGCAAAAATGTTACGATACGACTAAAGGAAGAGATACCAGAAGAATAGTTTATTCAGAGTGGATTAGGCGAGATTCTGCATAGAAGTAAATAGAAAGTGTACAGATGAAAATTTGATATCAGATAACGTTGAAAGTCAAAGGATTTGGAGTGACGTTTGGAGCAAAGACAAGGAGCACAAGAAGGATGCTGAATGGTTGCAAGAACTGAAACAAACAGTAGTCTGTCCAAAACAGGCAGAACTTGTCATTTCAGTTAGGGAAGTGAAGGAAATCAGCAAAAAAAAAAAAAATGGACAACTGGAAGGCCCCAGGACCAGATGGAGTTCAAGGCTACTAGGTCAAAAGATTTGGTGAATGTCATGCACGAAAAGCTGGGCAACTCAACATCTTGTTAAATGCCGACCAATTAACACCAGGGTGGTTGACAATGGGTAGGGCAGTGCTGTGCTTGAAAAAAACATCGATAAAGGCAATAAAGTAGACAATTAGAGGCGGATAACCTGCTTGCGACTTATGTGGAAATTATTGACTAGAAGAGTTGCAGAGTCAATCAACGGACAAATGGAAAAAAAAAAAGATCCCTGCCACATGAGCAGAAGGGTTGCAAGTGGAAGTGCAGAGTGACCTAGGATGAAATCCTGGTAGACAAAACTGTACTTAGAGATGCAAGAGGACGAAAAGTAACTTAGCCATGTAATGGATCGATTATCGTAAGGCAAACAATATAATCCCACAATCTTGGATTATGGAAAGTATGAACCTATTTGGTATAGCATCGAATGCTGAATGATTGCTTGGAAAAGTATGGCGAAGTGGAAGACGGAACTGACATCATATGGAAGAAGTATAAGGACAATAGATACCAGCAGAGGCATCTTGTAAAGAGACAGCCTGCCCCCACTGATCTTCGTACTGTTCATTATACCACTAACGCTGATTCTGAGGAAAGCAAAGGTTGGGTATGTATTCAAGAGCCGTCGACAAAAAAGCCAACCACTTGTTATTCATGGATGAATTCAATCTTTATGATGAAGATGAATTTGAAGTCAGTTTCCTCGTTGATATGGTGTATAACTTCAGTGCTGCTATCAGAATGGAGTTTGGGCTGAAAAAGTGTGGTGTGTTAGTCTTGAAGAGGGGCAAAATCAAATGCATGGACTAGCTGGCGATATCGTCTGGAAATGTTATGAAGTAAATAGATGAGACGGGCTATAATTATTTGGGGATTTAGGAAATGGATAAATTAATGGAGGAAGAAACGACAGAAAAAATTTAAGTTGGAGTACTTGCGCAGACTGTGACTGATCCTTAAATCGAAATTAAACGGACTGAATAATAGTGAAACCATCAAGACCTGGGCGGTTTCACATTTTAGATATGGAGCAGGAGTAATCACATGGAGAGTAGGCGAACTAAATAGTTTAGGCAGAAAGACAAAGACGTTGCTGACTAGATATGGCATACTCCGCCCAAAATGTGACACTGACAGACTGTATGGACCAAGGAAAAGAGGGGGAATAGGATTGATTGGATACGATCACAGCATTAGCGAAGAAAAAAATAGTGTGGTATGTAAAAATGCCACAAGACCGCTATAATTGGAAGTAAGAAGGTCAGGCTTGTGTAGGATGGAAGACTGCAAAGATAAATTCTAACTGGGCCCCACCTACAAGTTCATGCGCTCTTTATCTTGATATAAGATCAACATGTCGCGTACTTATGGTTGTGATGCATGTGTCTGGTGTACCCTTATCAGACGGGTATTCATTATGGGTATAACGGGCTTCGTATATTTTACCCCAGTGTCACTTTGATGGCATGCACTGCTCTCTCACGCGATAATAATAATAATAATAATAATAATAATAATAATAATAATAATAATAATAATAATAATAATAATAATAATAATACCAACAACAGCAACCAGAAGAACAAGAACTGTAGTAGCAGTAGCTGTAGCAACTACTACTACTGCTACTACTACTACTACTACTACTACTACTACTACTACTACTACTACTACTGCCGCTGCTGCTGCTGCTGCCACTGCTGCTGCTTCTACTACTACTACTACTACTACCGCTGCTGCTGCCACTGCTGCTGCTGTTGCTACTACTACTACTACTACTACCACCACCACCACTACTACTACTACTACTACTACTACTACTACTACTACTACTACTACTGCAATAATAATGTTCCTAATTATCGCATGCGAACTATTTCACTTAAATTAGTAACATCAGGCAGTAACACTTGTCTAGTGGATATCGTCGTCACCACTATTACTTTTGACATGATAGCCCTAATGGAAACATAACTTGGTCTGCCATTATGGTGAATGTAAACAATTACTATCAAATTTATCATTACCTATATATTATAGCTAAAGCGGACGAATACTAGCAATAAGCGCAATCATTCGTCAACTATAATAATTTCGACACCTGTAGAATATCAATAACAGTACTTGTAAAATATATTTTCACAACGAAGCCACCTAAACTCATAATTTTAGTCATAGCAGTAAATCATAATTTTGGTGGTAGCAGTCACTCGAAAATGCTAGGTGTTAAAATCACTTGAGAGCCATGGACAGCCGAAAGTGATATATTTCGCTTGTTCATGACTCTGAGGTGTTTTTAACAACCAGCATATTGAGAGTGTATATACTTCGCCGCGATGCTGAAGCCACGGGAAAATACACATTCATATATATTGAGTATATGTGGTTAACAATAATTAATATACAAGTTTTGCTATATTTTCATATACATATATCTGTGTGTGTATGTATATATATATATATATATATATATATATATATATATATATATATATATATATATATATATATATATATATATACATATATACACGCACATCTGTATTCACAAACACACACACACTTATATATATATATACATACATCCACACACATACATACATGCATACATACATACATACGCTATCTTTTGGAGTCTCAGCTTTTTAGCTGCTATTTCTGAACTTCGGTATGTGGTGAAGCAACTGTTTGCTGATCCCTTAATTATGTTTATAAATGTATATAAGAACGTTTAAATAAGTTCTCCACCGATAATGGTGTTTACATACCGAAGAGCTTGGTAAGAATTATTAATTGTTAATTTATTAATAAATTAATAAATTGATAAACCTTTACCCTTTTAATTATATATATATATATATATATATATATATATATATATATATATATATATATATATATATATAAATATATATATATATGTATGTATGTATAACTATATATATATCGCTATTTATCTGTTCCTGTCTTGAATATATCGCGAAAAGCCTGGCCGGAGGTCCATACTTCCAACTTCTTGCATAGAGCTTAGAAAACCTGAAGGACCACTGCAATGAGTGTGTGAATCGTAGTGGGGAATATGTTGAATAAAATCATAATTAACTGATCCTCCTGTGTTTTCTTTTACCTAAAGCCAAGAACGTTTCAACAAGCGTCGTTTATTTATGAATTAATATCTATCTTTGCATTAATCTCTCTCTCTCTCTCTCTCTCTCTCTCTCTCTCTCTCTCTCCCCCTCTCTCCATATATATATATATATATATATATATATATATATATATATATATATATATATATATATATATATATATATATATACATATATACGTATATGTATATATAAATATACATATATCTGTTCCTATGTATCAGTCTCTCCCTCCCTCTCTCTCTCTCTCTCTATATATATATATATAAATACTTAGATTAACTTGTTTTTGAGTGTGTCTGTGAGCTTGTTAGTGAATTTGTGTGTGTGTGCGTGTGTGTGTGTGTGTGTGTTTATATTTTTGTATACATTCATTCTTTTATTAACTCCGAATATACGTTTTTACTCGCAAATTAAAACATTCATCTATTCATATAACGTTTATATTTGTATTCACGGTATTTTTAATATGTATATACACATACCTCTCTTAGCTCCACATACAATCACATTTTAACAATCACTATACAAAAAGGTCTGGCGTACGTATTTACACACGAAAACATACGTACTGGCCTACACACACAGAGACACACACAGATATATTAACATATACAATTATCTCTATATACAAGTATATATTTATAACTATTTTTGTGACAGTTTGTGTTTATTTATATATGTTTACACAATGTTATTTACTTGATGTTCAGCACAACGGAAGTAAAGTCGATAAGGAAACAATATGAAGATGCAAGTAACTAGAAAAACGTGTCAGAGTTGTAAAAGTAAGTATTTATGCCTTTTGTATTAATCAATCAATATTTTTCAATAAATCTTCATGTCCAACGGAGAACAATACATCATACAAGAATATTACCCACAACTGAAATAAGTTGAGAGTGAAATTTCATAGCTTTAATGTCTCACATTGACAAGGAATGTCATTGAAATTTCCTGGCATTAATTGAAAACATTCCGGCAAATATTAGTTAAAAGGAAATATTGAAAGCACACGTGTATAGTTTTAGAGGTTAAATGCAAATAGCAATTATATCAACAACTAATATAAAATTTGGTTAAAATGTGTCTGTTATATCGTGAAATCTTCACATAAGTGAACGATAAAACAACAGAGGTAGAAAAATGTATCTTAAATTCTATTCATTCCATTATATAATTTCGAAACATTGTTATAACTGTGAAACAATAGATTTTCGAGGACCGACCAGTGATTAATAAACTCAGAGTTGATTTTTGAAATTTTATTAACACTCAACAATGGAAAATACTTAAAATAAATATACCTTAAGTGCTAATTGCGATTAAGAAGAAATCAGTTAACTCATGTGATTTTTGGTTTTATTTTCAATATATAAATACAAATAATTAATAAAGAACATTACCTTCATTGGCATGGCATTATATACATTGAAAGTTGAGTGATTTGCCTACTTATAATTCGTAACCACCGCCTTTCACAATATCCGATTGTCAGATACCATCAAAGTAATTGGGGTATATAGAAGAAACCTATCAATGACAAACCAGCAAATTTTTTTGCGAATATTCACTGGGAAGTGTTAAAGTAAAGAAAGGTAGAGTTAACCTTCACGAGTCATAAGGACTTATAAGGGCTGGTTTCCCAGCGTATATATCTATACCCCCGGACGAGACGCCGGTCCATCGCCGGATTACTCATTCTTGCTAGCTGAATGGAATGAAGCAACATGAAATAAAATGGTTTCCTAAAGAACATAACCCGTCCAGGAATCGAAACCACAATCTCCCGATCATGAGTCCAGCATCCTAAATTCTAAGCCATGTGCCGCCGCTGTCAAGAGTTTATAAATCACTCAGCAAGGTGATTATAACAAAACAAAGTTTGATTAGCAGCATTACATGTTCTGTTTTTAATCTACTGTCATTTTGGTTCCACATTTTGTCAAAGGGCCAGTAATTGTGCGGTATAGGAGTAAGTCGCTTACATCGAACTGAGTGCTGAGCTGGTATTTTTATTTTAATTTTTTAATTTTTTTTTTTGACACCGAAAGGATGAAATGCAAAAGTTTGACCTCGGTTGAGTTTGAACACAGAACGTAAGACAAACGAAATGCGACTAAGCAATTTCGCCCAGCGTGCTAACGATTCTGCCAGTTCCCCTCTTTTATTCGTTCCCACCATTTTTCCGTTGTCAAGTTTAAAATATATATTCGTAATCACGGCATATTATTTTCCAGATGACAGATGTTGAAGATTAATATTCAAGTGTGATCTTACAGGCAATGGCACCCTATAAGTTCCTGCTTTGTCACTCAGAACTATATTTTGGAATCCTGATTCCTCGCATTTTGCTCATAGTAAAAAGTCGATAAAACTATTTAATCTTTTTAACTGAACTAATGAGTGAATATCTATGTGCATTTGAAATCTACTAACCTCTACTTCTGTACTCACCGATCACTTCAAACATTGTATAGAGAAAATCAATTCAATTTCCTCCAAAAATGCATCAGTCTTCCTTACATTGTCGAACATCATCTATATGATTTTCATCACCAACATTCTATCTCAAGAATGAAGGCTATTAAACAATTATTTCCCTTCTTCTTTTCTACTCTAGGCACAAGGACCAACACTTTTGGGGAGTTGAGGGGCAGTCGATTAGATCCAACCAAGTATGCAACTGGTACTTAATTTATCGACCACGAAAGATTGAAAGGCAAAGTCAACCACGGCAGAATTTGAACTCAGAACGTAAAGGCAGACGAAATACCGCTAAGCATTTCGCCCGACGTGATAACGTTTCTGCCAGCTCGCCGCCTTAATCATCTTCCTTATTATATACAGAATCAAAAGGCGGCGAGCTGGCAGAAACGTTAGCACGCCGGGCGACATGCTTAGCGGTATTTCGTCTGTCTTTAACGTTCTGAGTTAAAACTCCGCCGAGGTCGACTTTGCCTTTCATCTTTTCGGGGTCGATAAATTAAGTACCAGTTGTGTACTAGAGTCGATTAATCGACGGGTCCCCTCCCCTAAAATGTCAGGCCTTGTGCCTAGAATAGAAAAGTATATGCAGAATCAAGTCCTCAATCTGGACGAAATTTTTGTAGCTTTTCTTCCAGCGTTACGTACTGCGATCAAATTCTGCCGCAGTCAACTTTGCCTTTCATCTATTCAGGTTCGATGAAATAATTAACAGTTGAATAAAGAGATCGATGTAATCAGCTATTTGCTCCCACAGATATCAGGCCTTGTTTCTATAGTAGAAAGAAGTCGGCAAGCTGACATATCGTTATGACCTCGGACAAAATGCTTCGGCTTTTACCTTCATCTTTTTGCGAGAAAATATGTACCAGTTGAGCACTGGCGTATATGTTATTGACTTCCCTTTCCCCAAACTTTCGGGCCTTATGCCCAGATTAGAAAGGATGATATACAAAATCCTTTCCTAAATTATCACATATTTTTTATGTGGAATGTACTCCTATAAATATTTATTGTTTTCTTGTAAACACCGTCTCAAACTACTGACCGTATTATTTTTCAATCCATCGAACGTTCTGCAAGTAGACTGTCACAATGTCAGCATTGCTGGTGATTTCTCTTCACATAATGTCTAAAACACGAAGTAAATGTTGTTTTCCTTTACAGTTCTCAAACAATATTCTCAAACAAAATTGCACATAAACCTTCACACTTCGGACATCAAAGTATTCCTAAATGGTAAACATAAACTAATCGATAGATTTGTTTATGCTGCGGTATTTACAAACGTTATTAACAATCAAAAGCTTTCTTTTAATATTTAGATGAAGATTTCAGTTTTCTGCAGCAGTTTATTTTGTATATATACCGTGCTGTAATATAGAGAAAATATTTCAGTTATCCATCGCACGATAAATTTGCTGTGCAAATATTCTTTCTATAACGCCATAGCAGGTATCTTCAAAAGAGACATTCTAAAGTATTTCTCCAGCGGAGGATCGGAAAATAGAGGTAAAGATGTCCTCAATGATTATATTGACCCAAGAAACATCAAAGAGGCGAGTAGGTGTAATAAAGTTACATTCACTATGAACTACACTACAGCAAACATATTATGAACAGATTAGCTTCCTAACAGGATTAGAGAATCGACTATATGAGTGGCTAATCAACTTTACGAAACAAATCGTAAGTCGAAAGTAAAACGCCAAAATTCAAGGAGGACTTGGAACAAGGTATAAAATAAATATATGAACGCACGAATGCTTAATTCCATAGAAACTCTCTACAAACACAGTGTTTCCCCGCTCTCTCTTTCTCTCACTCAGTCTTTTTTGTGCGTGTATATATATATATATATATATATATTTGTTTTGCAAGATATTTTTTATGTGAAATCGTGTGTTGAAACAGATGTTGTTGTACTTGGGGATGGTCATATTGCCAGTTTAGCCAGAGAATATAGGTGATACAGACACTCCCCATACACACATGCACTTACAAAAGACACAGACACATTGAAGGACACGCATGCGTAGACACATACAATAGGAATACAAAATACAAAATGGCTGATAGTTAGCAAGGTGAGACACACATAAGAAAGAAGGAAACAAAGGACCACTGATGAGGTCACAGAAGTGTGACGAA
>NC_142933.1:15039296-15059296 GCF_046866305.1 Octopus bimaculoides
CGTTCAGAAATGTTAAGAACTTTAATGTCTACGCATTATAAACTACTGCATAGTACTTTTAATAGATTCGAATACAGTCTGAAATTGACTGTAATTCATTGTGTAATAATGGACACTTGAGAAAATTAATGCATGTATTCAATCTTTTACTTGAGTTTCGGAGTGGTATCGCCTACATTAAAATTATCCTGAATACAAATGATTTCCCTCACCGTTTCGTATGTAAATTTTATTGATTACCTCTTTACATGGGCTCAGTATTTTAAGCGCAAAGTTCCATGTACAGTTAATGCGATACATTGCTGTGTAGGGTATTGCAGAGTCGGTTTCGATCAGGAATAAGTTGAAACACTACAGAGGAAGCTGCTTCAGTAACACAGATGTTATGCAAACGGTTGAGTCTTTGTCAGAGACGCTAATATCCGACGACGTACGTCGAATTGTCACGCAAATACGTTATTGAATTGTATCGATAACATTTTCAAGTCAGAAAAATCTGTGTTCACCTGAATTGAGATTAACTTCTTTGTTGGAAGTCATTTGTCAAGTATTTAATTTGTGACACATATTTGCTAACAATACTTGGTACAATTATGTAGAAGTGTTACGTTGTATATTTTAAAAATAATTTACAAAGTATTCTAGGCTGAAGCTATTTTATACTTAGTACTGGCTTTTGTTGTCGTGCAGTGACATATGCTTACATTCAGAATTCTTTTATTTTAATGTGCAGCCGTTCATAAAGAGAGGAATACTGATTTTGTGAGGACAACCGTTTTACATTGAAATTACTAAAAGAGAATATTACGAAAAGTGGGTTTGAATTCATATTCAGGAAATAACACAAACAAACAATGTTTCTTATTTGTTTGAACCAAACTCTGAATATCATGAAGTAAATATCTGGTCGTGGGTTCAGTTTACCACTGTACATACTTCACATTATTTTCTCCGCTAAGAAACCACTGCAAATGCAGTACTAAATTTCATTTACCAAAATGCAAAATTTCGATTCTCAAAACCAGACGTTTACTCAGCTGCAAATTCAATATTATTAGTTTAGCAAATGTTATTTAAGAGCCGAAAGAAAGGCTCTCCCGTATTTCCGTAATATCTGACCATTGTTTAATTGACGTCTCTGCTGCATTCCATCCTATACTACCGGATTTATTCACTTTCATAACGTCATCCACCTTCAAAAAGAATTTCTCTGAATTAATAGCACCACTTTAAATTTGATCCGATGTAAATGAAACTCAAGATGGCTCTTACTCACAGTATTATATTTTATTACAGCCTGGAAAATCTATAAACATTAATTTGCTCGAATACTTATGCTAGAATATGTAAAACAATGCCAAATAGAACAGAATGACTTTGCTTATATACACCTATATACACTTGTGCATACATTGTTGCGTGTGAATATTGCGTGTGAGTGTACAATACAAAGTTACACTTTGTCTTTGCATTTAACTTTCAATTGAAATGTTGCTGAATGTGCGAACCTTTTATGGAAGCGGTGATTTAAATTGATAAACGTAACTAAACTACAAACTGAATTAACAATGTAAGTAAAATACTGCCTCCAGCAATCTTAAATTCGCCAATGAATTCTTAAGAATTTAAATATTTCAAGACAATCATTTCCCTTGGAAGACTAACAAGATGAATGTTAATGTACTATAACATAGAATCTAGCAAGCTTGCAGCAATTACAGACCAAAAGCGTCCTTAATGGAGGGTGTATAAGTGAAATACATTGCTGACATTATATCACATGATTCGATAGCTGTGTTGATGACAGCCGAAAGCATTGTAGTAATATGCTGAGAAATGTTCAAGTTCTAGGCATTTCGTCTTAGGACATTTATTCAATTATTCGATTATATAGTTGCTGAAATATACATTTGGTTGTAGTAGAATTTCTAGTAGCAGCACCAGTGATTATACTGATGGTGACGGTATAGTAACGATCGAGGTAAGAGTGGTGGTGATAGTGGTAAATGTGGTAGTGGCATTATTATTATTATTATTATTATTATTATTATTATTATTATTATTATTATTATTATTATTATTATTCAAGACGACCAGCAGGCAAAATGCTTACAGGCATTCCCTCTGTTTTGCACGTTCTGGGTTCAAAACCAACGGAGGTTGATTTTGCCTTTCATCCTTTCGGTGGTTAATAAATTAAGTACCACTGAGGTCGACTAGCACATTCCATCCTCACCACCGATTCCTGGCCTCGTGCCAAAATTTGAAACCAATATTATTATTATTATCACTCCAGGCTGTGAGCTGGCAGTATTTTGTCCATCTTTACGTTTAAGGCAGCGAGCTGGCAGAATGGTTAACGCCCCGGTCAAAATGCCTAGCGGCATTTCATCTGTCCTTACATTCTGAGTTCAAATTCCGCCGTGGTCAACTTTACCGTTCATCTTTTCGGGGTCGATGAATTACCAGTGGAACACTGGGTTCGATACAATCGATTATCCACCTCCCTCAAATTTCAGGCCTTGTGCCTATAGTAGGAAGGATTGTTATTATTATAAAGAAGTGGATGTCGGACAATTATTAGCAAGACGAACAAGCTTCTTTCTCGCATTCCTTCCGGCTGTAAGTCTAAGTTCGAATTCCTGTGAGGGCATCTTCCATTTTTATACTCACATGGTTGTTGGCATAAGCTGGGAATTGGTTTTGATACCATCGACTAATCCACTTCATCCAAATTGCAGGCCTTGTGCCTGCTCTACAAAAATTACCCAGCATTGTCGCTGCTGCTGCTGCAGCTGCTGCAGCTGTTGCCGATGGTGCTGCTGCCATCGTTAGTTCTTTCTGTTTATGTTATTGTTATCGTTGTTTATGTTGTTACTATTATTGTTTTTGTTGCTCTTCTTCTTCTTCTTCTTCTTCTTCTTATTATTATTATTCTTATTCTTATTCTTCTTTTCTTCTTCTTCTTCTTCTTCTTCTTCCTCTTCTTCTTCTTCTTCTTCTTCTTTTCTTCTTCTTTTCTTCTTCTTCTTTTCTTCTTCTTCTTCTCTTCTTCTTTTCCTCTTCGTCTTTATCCACTCCTTCTTCGACTTCATCGAATTCTTCTTCTTCTTCTTCTCCTTCTTCTTCTTCTTCTTCTTCTTCTTCTCCTTCTTCTTCTTCTTCTTCTTCTTCTTCTTCTTCTGTTCCCCTTCGTCTTTATCCACTCCTTCGACTTCCTCGAATTCGTCCTCTTCTTCTTCTTCTTCTTCTTCTTCTTCTTCTTCTTCTTCTTCTTCTTCTTCTTCTTCTTCTTTTCCTCTTCGTCTGTATCCACTCCTTCTTCGACTTCATCGAATTCTTCTTCTTCTTCTTCTTCTTCTTCTTCTTCTTCTTCTTCTTCTTCTTCTTCTTTATCCACTCCTTCTTCGACTTCATCGAATTCTTCTTCTTCTTCTTCTTCTTCTTCTTCTTCTTCTTCGTCTTTATCCACTCCTTCTTTGACTTCCTCGAATTCTTCTTCTTCTTCTTCTTCTTCTTCTTCTTCTTCTTCTTCTTCTTCTTCTTCTTCTTCTTCTTCTTCTCTTCGTCTTTATCCACTCCTTCTTCGACTTCATCGAATTCTTCCTCTACTTCTTCTTCTTCTTCTTCTTCTTCTTCATCTTCTTCTTTTTCTTCTTCTTCTTCTTCTTCTTCTTCTTCTTCTTCTCCTTCTTTTGCCTCTTCTCCATCACAATCTTAGTACTGGCTGTAATAGTTGTAGAAGCTGCAATATTTGTCGTAGTATCAGTAAGACATTTTAATCGTAGCAGACGTAGTAATATTGCTGAAGTTGTCTATACGGAAGAGGGAGATGATAATGGAGTAAGGAAATCGATAGATGAAACACATCGTATAGCATTAATATCTAAGCTTGTTGTTAATATGTTCATTTCGTTCATCATCATCCCTCCAGCCCCACCCCCACATGCACTTCACCATATGATTTAATGAATTTGAGAACATTAGCATCAGCATAAAGATATTGAAATGATGACGGTGATGACGATGTTGATTTCGATGAAGTTGATGATGATGAGGAGGAGGAGGAGGAGGAGGAGGATAATAATAATAATAACAATACTACTACTACTACTACTACTACTACTACTACTACTACTACTACTACTACTAATAATAATAATAATAATAATAATAATAATTATAATGATAATAATAATAATAATAAAATTCCCACAAAAAGCCTACTTGCCAAGAGCGTATTCAACACCAAATTCAGCTACTTTGGTCTGATCATCAAACCAAAATAATCCGAAAATTAAAGAAGATATAACATGAAAACCATATTTGACATCGATACAACTATAGTAATTATCAAGGAAAAAGTACGTGCTAAAGGTATCCGCATAGCAGCGCGTTAGATTTTTCAAGGATAACATGTTAAAAAATAATCCAAAAATTTGTTGCAGGAAGATAGGGAAAATATCAGTTACAGTAAAGTATGTCCTATCAAAGGCAGTGTAGGAATTTCGAAATAAAATTTGGGAAGAAGAAAGTCACAGTGTAAAGAACCCTTGGACCGATAGAATATGTACAGACTTAGACTCATTACAAGAGCAAAAATAGGAGGGTGTCGAGGTATAGGATGTAAGATCTGCTCTCAGGGAGTCAAGCAAATGCAAGTCTCCAGGAAAAGATAAAAGTCCTAACTTCTGGTTAAATGCAATCCCAGAGAGCCATGAACTACTAACAAAACCTTACAATAGTGTTTTGCAACAACCTAGTGTGATTCCATCTTGACAAGTTTATGGTTTAACATCCCTACTGCGTGTTAACTATACATAGCAATATGACATCTGAATTACCTAATCAGCTAGACTCAGTATAGTAGCAGAAGTCCTCTTGCAGTTTTATGCATGACATTATATTCTGATTAAATTCAGAGATTTCTTTTCAATTTTCTGTCTCGAAACAATAAGTATCAATCAAATACGAGTATCTATTCAATCCATAATACTGTATAAATTATTTCTAGATTCCAAATACAATGTTGAATTCAGCAATAATTTTACTATACAATTATAAAGAAAGACCCTTAGATTGCACAACCTCGGAGGGAGCTGTGCGCACAGTTGAAACCAAAGCTCTTACTAACTCTACTATAACTATAACCATTACAACCACTAATACCTCTACTACAACTATTAACAATACTAGCAATAACACTTATACTACCACCAATGACAATATTACTATTGTCCTCTTTAACAATTATATATATACATAGAGAGATACTAAACTCAGTTTTCACTTATAGGATGTATTACTGAAGTACCACTTAATCTCTGATATCTATAGTTTGAATACAGTCACAGCATTCACTTTCTCAGCTATTGATTTCAAGTTTGCTTTATTACATAACTTCAATGATGGCAGTCCTTCCAAGACATTGTGTACAATCTTTGTCTTTATTTATTTGATGTGTCATTGGGATATCGCATACTCGCCGTCTTTCTCAATATGAGAGATAGTGAAGGCTTATCAAAAATTCCCTCTATATAGAGATTGAATTTTTTTCTAGTATTTTGATATAAATATTATTCATTACACTTGATCAATAGATTTTAAAATCTGGAATTAACTTTTACATTGTGATTGATATATCTTTGTTTTATGGACTTCATGATTGACAAGATAGTCCAGCCATCATCGAATAATCGATAATATGTTCATTGACTTTTGATTTTCAAATCTCAATTGTCTGGTGCAGGCTGAATCTTTACATTGATACTGTTCATATTTTCTAGTTTTCTTAATCATTTACTCTATCAGAGTCTTTCGTGTGTTTCACTATAGATATTCATATTGGTTTACAAAATTCAAAAGATGGCATTACGCTATGTGGGAATTGCAGAAAAGTATTTCAATATTCTGCCATGTAAATGTCCATTTCTTAAACTTTATTTTTACTTGTATTTGTTTATCATGTTGCAACGCAATTTTATGAAGTACCTTACGGTATTTGCTCGAAGCATTGTTGCGCATATCTTCAGATTTCAATATTAAACTGAAATTTGATTTATGAAAGCGGATATAATGTCATTACATTGCAACCTTAAGAATACGCACTGAAGCACAATGTTGAGTCAAAGCCACAAGGAGGAATTAATCAGGAAATTTGATACTGATATGGCAAGGAATACTTATGTATGAAATATTCCTAGTAATTCTGTAAATCTTTACAATTAACAAGGATCTCCTTTACATGAAGGAACTAAACTTTACAGCTATACTACATTTTTCCGAAGGCATCAACTGTTTGCTAAAGGGTTTAGAATTCTTCTCAATTTAAAAGACGTTAATAGAATGTCAAACTCATTCGATGTTCTGTGACAATATATCAGCATCTCGACTTGCCAGAAGATAAACATTTGATTAACTGAAGATTTTATACTTATACAGGTTTTTTACTTATAAGTATTTTTTGTCTAATGGCATTATCTCCAGCAAGATATCTTTTAGATACCATTTTTTGTGTTTCATTCACTTTGGTGTATTACCTACATTCATCCGTTTGTTAGACACTGAATTGCAAAATAAGAAATAGTGACAGATAGAAGACTTTTACATCCATAGGATTGATTTGATCGAATAGGTTCATCTGATGCAGTACGCACGCCAAGCATATGCAAAATGCAATTTGAATGCAAATGCAATGGAGAAATATATATAAAGAGAGAAATAGAAGGAAAAAAGATAGTTGACACAGTAATGAAGAAGCGACAAAAAACGGTGGAGCGTTTGCGAAGGATGAGGATGAAGTGAAACGTATAATGGGAGGGAGTAAAAGAATACAATGGGGGTAAAATACTTTACGAAGGACTGAAAAAAACATTAAAAAATATGTACACATAATTCATTACATTCAACTGTTCCGTGTTCAAACGTGAATGCATGTTGCTTCTATTCATATGCCAATCCATAGCTTGTAGGGAGACCGGGCATTGGTATATGTGACACCATGTGCAAGGACTTAGTCTGAAATATTAGAAAATCCACCGAAAAGCACAACAATTTTACATTATTCTTCCATTTACTTACATATATATATATATATATATATATATATATATATATATATATATATATATATATATATATATATATATATAATAAAGTAAAGTTGTGGAATACCGTACGAGTGGAAATATATATGAAAGAAGGTTTGAAAATGCACTTATTTTTAAAAAATATTTATTTACTTAACCGGTTTCACTTTTTTAGAAAAAGATTATCAAAAGTCTTTGAGAATAATAAAAAATGTTAAAAAACAGTCTGAGTATTAAAATGCATATATACATTCTTTGATGATAAAATATATTTAAAGTATAAAGCTTTGTATGAACTTTGTAGTGTTACATACTGATTGTCACACATTCTCTGATATTAAGGTGAAATTGTTAAAAACTGTTAAAAACAGTGTATGAAAATACACATATGGAAAAATACATATACATATACATATTCTCATACATATTCTTTGACAATCGAATAAAATTGAGAAGGAACTGACCTGGCCTTTTTCTCTTGTGTATATTGAAGGAATGTTTTACTGTCTTAAGAGACAGTATGACTGGCTAGCTGGGGTGGGAGGGAAGAAGAGTTAAAGAATTTTTTAAAATTTTTTTATTTATATATATATATATATATATATATATATATGTATATATATAATTTAATGTACGCAGCAAAACGATCAAGCTACTAAGTTACTAATGGTTTCTTGTTGTGAATACACGTGTGTAGTCAGGCTTTTACCTCCAAGCAATTCTCTGGCTCTGATGACATGTTATATTCTGTTTGAAAATCAGAACGGTGGTACATGAGAAATAACGATAACAAAAGTGAAGAATGATACAAAAGGTGAAAGGGCGAATAAAAATGAAAGGAAAAATAAGTGAAAATAAAGCTAATTAGACTTACGTACCATTTGTCTTTCTCTATAATATACATACATTATATCGAGCATCTAGTATTCCAAATCATGGTAATTGTGATGAAAACCTTAGACCAATACCAAAGAAGTACTACTTAACGGGAATCAATCAATACCCTTTGTGTGATTTCAAATTTCTCTTCCGTCAGGAAATATTCGGTATAAAACTTACTCCCCAAATGTCATGCTATGAACAAAATAAAGCGGAATCTCAGCTTACTTACTAAATATTTGTGTAAGGAACGAATAAAACTCGTACTCATAAGGAATTACAGGGACATGAACCACTGCTTCGCTAATAACTTGAAATTCATCCCCAAAATGAAGTAATATCAACGATTGTGTCAAACCTAAAAAGAGTAGAACTAACAATTTATGTTTCTAAGTAAGTCAAAGTTGTATAACACTTAAATACCATCCAGCAGAACTACACAAATTAGAAATTGATTCCAAAAGAATATTTAGACAAAAATGTCCCGAAACTCTTTTATGTCACGGGATAACGTGAATACATGTCAATAGTGCAAGCCATTTACGTAAAACATCTTCCGGAGAATCACCTCAACGAGCAAAAACAAAATGACAAACATTTCTTGAGAGAGGGGCATCCTTAAAAATTGAAGAAGAGATATCTCAAAGTGCTTAAATATAGAACTTAAAAACAACGATGAATTCTACTTAGAAATATAATGCAATTGTCCATAAAAAGGAAGGGGAAAAAAAGGGAATCCGGTGCAAATGAATATTGGCAAAATAATCTGCACGAATCACGAAATAAAGCAACATATCACAAACTGCATGCACAAAAAGCATATATGAAATACTAAATATGGAGTTTCAAACTTAATTCACATGCCAACTAGGAGTTACTTAATACACATGTCTGATGTGTTCCTCAACACCGCAAACCTACCCTGGGAATAATGCTGTATAGACTATTGATGAGATGGCCAATCAACTCAGCAATACTCGGGTGATATGGTATACTTCTTTGAAAGATATGTAACAATGAACTGGCAAAATCACTACAGATCAATTCCGGAACATTACTTGCCTGCTGCAAACATCCAAAAATATTAGAAGACGATTTACAAGCAAAGCAGATATTAAACATCACAGGCCAACTCTGATTTTATACATCAACAAGTTATAGAAGATGATCACACTTGTAGAAAGGAATGGTTTTTTCACTGATATCCAGCACAGCTGCCTCATATTGTAACTCTGTCATTCAGCTAATAAAACTTTATGAGAGGATAATAACATGAGAGATCAATTATTTAAATATGGTTGTGATATAAATTTGGAAAGGCATTTGAGAAAGTTGATCACCTAACAGTCTGCCTTAAGCTATGTGAACTCGGAATAGTTTGCTAACCAGGGCAGTGGTTGCGTTATATTTTAAACGACAGGAAACAGACAAGTGCAGCAAACAGTATCCTTTTGTAGAAGATATTAATTGGTAAGTTGGACTCGGAATAACTGTTCTGAGACCACAACTCTATTTGATGACCATTTCTCAGACATATCCTTCGTCATATAGCTTGTCACTCTGTCTCCGCTACTCTAACGAAAGACAAGTATCAGTGGACGAATCCTAGTGACCACGTCAAGCATCAAAAACACAGGTAAGTAGATATTAAAACAGTAAGAAATACATGTTGAAAAAATTGAAAATAAAATATCTATTACTTGTGTGGATATGTTTGTGTTTATATACCCCATGATGTATATATACTTTCAACTTTCATACTCTACTGTAGTAGTTGGTGCTATCACATATCGATGTATAATTGAATTCAATTCATGATTCTATGTGATATATGCCCCTGGTGCTTCAGGCTCTGAAGCATTCACCATGTAAACGCCGGTCGCGACATGCATTCTTTCATATAAACCTATCGGAGGATACAATGCTATTTCCTTTATTCTTAATTGAAGCTACCTTTAGCTACATACATGTATAGAATGAAACGCAACATTACTTACGTCGTAAATTATTGTGAAATAAAACAATGTGTGTTGGGTGAGATCAGCAACAATGTATCAATTTGATGTTTTGCTAGTTTGCGCAATAGCACACAGTTTCTTACCTAGATGTGATCATGATATTTTTAACATGAGCTTTAAGCTTAGTTTTCAAACTGTTTTAATTATTTTTGTCAGATATGTGTGATTCCACTTATAAATTACAAAATAATTAAAACTAAAATACTATAGCAGTATTCATTGTTAAGAATTTCATGAGTAAACATCAAAACAATGTTTAAACTCTTCAAAATTGGACAAATATCTTTGCAGCACGATGGGAGGTAAGAAACACAGATGGAGATAAATTTGAAACAGATACCATAAAATGAATATATAGAGATGGCCAAGTAAAACACGTTGAGAAATGAGTGAAATCAGCGTTATCAGAAGAGAGAAGAAAATGTTGTGACTGCAAGTAGGTAATCATTCTTTTTTCCTTTTTCCTTCGACAGAGCACGCTTGATTAGTATTGATCTACATGCGCATCTTTTCATTGAGAGTTCATGGAGTCATTTCTGTAGACATAAATCTCTTTCTTATCACTGGATAATTATTTTATTCGACTCAGCGTTTTCCCGTTTTTCATCAATTCACTATTCTTCCAACTGTTACTTACAGCGAATGCAATTACATTTGTGTCCCTAACATTCTATAATTTTCAGTAGTGGGAGCGATGTGGGAATAGATTAATTCTATTCCTCTCAGTGACGCAATAAACTATTCAGCAGTTTATAAGTAATTTTCTTCTATAGAAGCGCTCATTTTGTCAATGAACGTGTTCTTCGATATTCATTTTCCTGAGGTTTCGGGAAATTGAGTAGCCTAGGGAAATGCATCACAACAATACCATGTACATACACACGCACACACACACCACACAGACACACAATTATACGCGTATAATTCTTTTCTACTCTAGGTACATGGTCCGAAATGTTTGGGGAAGGGGGCCAGTCGATTAAATCCACCCCCAGTAAGCAACTGGTACTTAATTTATCAACCCTGAGGGGACGAAAGGCGAAGTCGACCTCGGTGGAATTTGAACACAGAACGTAAAGACAGACGAAAATTATAAACGTATAATTACTGTTCATAAATGTAACGTAATGCACACACACACACACACACACACACACACACACACACACATATATATATATATATATATATATATGTGTGTGTGTATGTACGTATATATATATATATGTATATATATATATATATATATATATATATATATATATATATATATATATATATATATATATATATATATATATATATATATGGGAGAATATACAAATAATAACAACAGACGAGGACAGGTGGTGTAAATAACAAAAGTATATATTAGTATGACGCTCGGGAATACGGAAAGTCTTTGACGTATCGAGCTACGCTCTTCAACAGAAAGAATACGGAGACAAGGAGAAAAACACGGAGAAAAAAAAATTGAATAGTGTTCAGTCAACGGTCAAATATATATATATATATATATATATATATATATATATATATATATATATATATATATATATATATATATATATATATATATATATATATATATATATATATATATATATATATATATATATATATATATATATTATACAAGAATAAGGGCAGGGAATCGTCAATTAGTAATAGAATTAATAATTAACAATTTTGCCAAGTAGTTCAGTATGAAAAAAACCTTTATCGGTAAAATCATTTATCATCGTAAATATACAGGGATTAGCATTGAGTTGCTTCTCCAACATACTGAAAATTTAGAAATAGCAGTCAAAAAACTACTGATTCTAAACTACAAATTTTTCTCTAAATGGATGGCGATATTTATGGCGCACATAGAACAAAAAACCAGAGTGAAAAGCAAAAACAAACCTGCCTTTAGTTAATTGGATACGAACGTTTCGCGGCTAAGATATTAATCTATTCCGTCTCATCAGCCCAATATTCTGATAAATCTGAAAGTGTCTCTAAAAAATTCACGGTAATTTCTGGCCATGCGACGCCAAAAATCAACGAGAAGAAAAGGCACTTACGAATTCATCGGCTAGCGAGTTCAGGCATCCCATCTCAAAAGAAATCCATTCCATGTGCGTCACAAAATAGTCCCGTATGAAAAAAAGTCCCGTGTGAAGGGATTACGGTTTAACCATCTAACTTAGAGGTATCAAATATAAATTATACAAGATTTATCAGAATATTGGGCTGATGAGACGGAATAGATTAATATCTTAACCGCGAAACGTTCGTATCCAATTAACTAAAGGCAGGTTTGTTTTTGCTTTTCACTCTGGTTTTTTGTTCTATGTGCGCCATAAATATCGCCATCCATTTAGAGAAAAAATTGTAGTTTAGAATCAGTAGATTTTTGACTGCTATTTCTAAATTTTCAGTATGTTGGAGAAGCAACTCAATGCTAATCCCTGTATATTTACGATGATAAATGATATATATATATATATATATATATGCTTGCATATATATATATGTGTATATATATATATATATATATATATATATGTATATATATGTTTGTATATATGTGTGTATATATATATGTGTGTGTGTGTGTGTGTGTGTTTGTGTGTGTGTGTATACATACATGTATATATGCTTGCATACAAGCATACAAATCTGCAGATACCCATTCAGAAATACCGTGTTGATGTTATTGGAATTCCAGTGAAGAAGCTTTGGATCTATGTTGGAAAACGGTTCTTTCTCTATTAGCAACATATCTTGAAACAAAACTAAATAATGACATACAAATTCGCGCATCTGTGTGTGTGTGTGTGTGTGTGTGTATCCATGTTTTTGTGTGTATGTGTGTGTGTGTGTGTGTGTGTGTGTGTGTGTGTGTATTCATGTTTTTGTGTGTGTGTGCGTATGTAAGTGTACGTGCATTTACGTTTACACAGTTGTAGAGTAGCACGACACGAAGAGATATTCGCAAATGTAATTAGAAGGGGTGAAATAAGTACTCGGCGTGTAAAGAAGACATATACCAGACTATTCACGAACACCACTGTTTTTTAATCAACGCATCTTATATCTTTCGTTCCAAATAGAAGTAGCTGGAGATTATGATAACATAACTGCTATTTAACAACTCACGCTCTTGTAACGGAGAAGTATGCGTGTATCAATTAAATGTGTAGGAAATCAAGAAAACCCCGACTACATATGGTTTCAAGCCATGCAGAACATGACTTACTTAACACATAATAGGCCAGGAGTTATGTCTTTTCTCGTCAAGTGCAATATACGTCATAGATGTGGAGCTGTTGGCAGTGTTAGTAATAACAATACTTACTCAGGCAAACCCGTCGGCTCAAGCAACTCAGTCTATTAAATCTCTGCGAACGATAGCCCTGATAGCACCAAACCTGCGCATGTAGAGCGACTTCGTAGCTGTAAATACCGGTCTGGAAACTCCTAGGAGAATAATTTCCTCCTTACGAATACTGTCTACGTGCATTTACTCACTACAGAATTTTCCCGATATAGTTTTGTGCATACCTGGAACACTGATTTTCAAGGTGAGATTCTGTGTCCTTATCCTATCTTCAGTCAGAAGTTAATGCTAACTGCTCAACTTTGTACAAAATTATCTGCAATTTGAAACAAATTTCAATAAATGATGATATTACATGGTTAGATGTACCACGTGCAAAGAATATAGTGGGTATACCAACATATGTTCACTTCGTCCTCATGAAGCTTAAACTATTATGAAATGTAAGAATGCGTGTGTGTGTGTGTGTGTGTGTGTGTGTGTGTGTGTGTGTGTGTGTGTGTGTGTGTGTCTTAGTGTTTGTTTGTCTATCCGAAAAACTACTGGACAACTTGTATTGTATAATATAGTGGTTCGGAGAAAGAAGAACACGATAGACAAAGAACTATGTTTAAAAAACAAATAATAATAGACAAAAAAGGCATGTGAAGGTGCCGATTTGACTCTAATTCTTCAATTCGGTGCTCTAACATGGCTGTGTGGTAAGTAGCTTGCTTACCAACTACATGATTCCGGGTTCAGTCCAACTGCGTGGCACCTTGGGCAAGTGCCTTCTACTATAGCCTCGAGCCAATCAATATCTTGTGAGTGGTTTAGCTAGATGGAAACTGAAAGAAGGCCGTTGTATCTATCTATCTCTTTCTCTCTCTCTCTCTCTCTCTCTCTCTCTCTCTCTCTATCTATCTCTCTATCTATCTCTCTATCTATCTATCTATCTTTCTATCTATCTATCTATCTATCTATCTATCTATCTATCTATATATATATATATATATATATATATATATATATATATATATATATGTGTGTGTGCGTGTGTGTGTGTGCGCGCGTGCGTGTGTGTGTGTGCGCGCGAGTGTGTGCGTGTGTGTGTGGGGGTATAAGTATGCGTGTGTTAGTGTGTTTATGTTTGTGTGTCTGTGTTTGTCCCCCACCTTGGTGTGTTAACGTCCTTGCAACTTAGCTGTTCGGCAAAAGCGACTGATAGAATAAGTACCAGTCTTACAAGGAATAAGTCCTGGGGTCGATTTGATCGACTAAAGGTGGTGCTCCAGCATGGCTGCAGTTAGATAACTGAAGCAAGTAAAATAAAGTAAAGAAGTTATTTTAATATATATATATATAGGTATCTATATTCGGGTTTTTATTTGTTTGTGTTTTTATGTGCAGTACCTTTGTACATGTGTAAGTACTCACGACTTCAATTAAATTTGATATTGTCAGCGATTTATCTAAACACGCATAACTTTTGTTTTATTGCCTTATTTTGATAGATGCACAAACACGCACGCACGCACACACGCACACACACACATACAGATATACGCAC
This sequence comes from Octopus bimaculoides, assembly GCF_046866305.1. Taxonomy (NCBI): domain Eukaryota; kingdom Metazoa; phylum Mollusca; class Cephalopoda; order Octopoda; family Octopodidae; genus Octopus; species Octopus bimaculoides. The sequence goes on from NC_142933.1 coordinate 15,054,159, forward strand.
GCAGACACAGACATATATCAACATACACGTATATGTATGTACATATGTATATGTTTGACGCTATAAGAATATAGAAACTGCGTGACTAGCTGAAATAATTCCTAAAAAGGGACATTGAGAGTAGAAATAAATAAAGGTATAAATAATGATGTGTCTACGTTTGGTTAAATATACCTTATGGTAGAAAACCTCGAAGGCTGCCAGAAAACATCTCCAGTGTATAAAACTATTAGTACCTCATAACTATATATTGTGTACATTAAATAATATTTATCTCTCATCGGATTTAAGACTTCTCTGATCGTACCTGAACGGAAAATTATACAATAAATATATGCTGGTGTGTGTGTGTGTGTGTGTGTTTAAACATTGGCGTTGGTAATGTGACAAGTGTAAGTCTACGCCAAGTTGTTGAGTTGTAATTCATAGTAACAGTAAAGATATGAATATTTTCAAAATGTCGGACGCTGCGAATGTACATTCGCTCCATCTTTAGTAGAGTTGATGATGTCATGCAATATAAAATCAAACTTCGATATTATATAGTTAACATTTTGACAGGTGTAGGCGGAAATGTTGTGGAGAGAAATTATTGCCGTATGAAAGTATGACGAATGAAAGTTTGTATTAACGAAATTTACCTTAAATGAAACAAAGAATAACATAATTAAAATGGAGGGCTTTTAAATATAATGTAATTTATGAGGGCTATTTTGAAAAAAAAAATAACTAAACAATTTCCTTGTTACTTGAATGCAAACTTTACAAGAAAATTATGATTGCAAAATTAAGCTGAGATCGCGAGTTAACGTTGCGAAAAAATTTATATTTATATATTTGCTGTGTTATTTCTTTTATTTTCCCTCATAATGTTGTATGCGTGTGTTCATTATTTCCAAATGTGATATACTGCAAAATAAACAATTATTAATGTTGCCGCTCATTATATCTAATTTATTTGATTCCGCTTATTTAATGTGTTTTGATTTATTAAATCTTGTATTTACATAAGTATATTGGAAATATACGCGGGCCAAACGCAACTACCAGTTAATGTCATAAGAATTGAGAAACCTCGTGTAAACCAGAAATTATGTTGTTTTTAGGTTTTAGGAATGGTATACCTTGAAACAAACAGAATTATAAATAATCCGTTCTACTATAGGCAGAAGGTTTGAAATTGAGGGCGGAGGGGCTAGTCGATTAGATCGACCGCAGTACATAACTTGTACTTAATTTATCGACCATGAAAGGATGAAAGGCAAAGTCGACCTCGGTGAACTCAGAATTATAAGTAATACCAAGCGAATACTGGGTGAAACACTTCTGTTTGCATTCGTCCGGTGGTAGAACACCTGTCATGTTTACAGATGTTATTTAGAGCCAACGTGTTAGTTTGGACTTTTTAAATGTAAAGGAACTTCCCGCCAAATTTTATGCGCTATAATTCATAGTTTTGCTTATTCGAGATCCACCGTTCCAAAGGGGAGCTAATGTCCGTGTTACTGTATATATTTTATAATAGTCTGAAATTTCATGCTTGTAACAGAAATCCGTTGCATTCATTCATTTATGGGAGTATTTTTCTAAACATTACTTTAGTATTTATGATTCGGTTTGTTTTCGTAGATAGTGATGAAGAAATGTTAAACTCATGCATTTAACGTGTAATTCTATGGATTAGGGAGTGTTATCCGAATACTTCTTTCTGTATTTGCATACAAGTTGTAAATTGGCGGTTAATTGTACTCTGTTAGTGACTTATTGGACACAAATTGCAAATAATGCATTAGAAGTTTGTTAATATACATGGGATAAGTTCATTGCTCATACAAATGTTATTGGTTTCAAATTTCGATTTCAGTATTAAATTTCCCCTGTTAATTGGAGTTAAGCCTAAAGTTTTATTCTATTTACGTCAGCAAGTAGTTCGCACACTAAACATCTCACTTTAAAACTAAAATAGACATGTAGGAAGTGAAATTGCATTATCCTATTCAAAGTTCAACACTGATAATCTAAGGTTTATAATCTCAAATACTTCACACAAACCCTCAGTTATCGTCTGTATGATCGCTTTTAGAATTTCCTGAATATGAGAAGAGCCTTCCATACATAGGTAGAGTGATACAACAGTAGCATATAAAACTAATACATACAAACTGTTATTTTATGTTTCACAGAATTATGTATTTACCTTCAGGATTACACCCTTTTTTTTTTACTTGCTGAGGCTATGTCAATAAAATTGCAATGACATTAACCGACACACGTCCTCTACTATTTAAAAATATTTACTTTGATATTCTAATAATACTAACCAATGAACAACACACGTGATTCTGAGTAGAGCTGCATATTATACTGCAGCATCTTTTTTACGATTTGCAGACCTCATCACAGGAAATATATATTGTAAGTTTAACTTCCGATGAATACTTATTAAAATGTATTTATTGACTGCTATGAAAAATGAAAATGATGTTGGGTTAAATGTATGATGAAAGTTTTTAAAGATAGCTAATATATTATCTATTGGATTTATGTTATAGGTACGTATCTTTTATTCATCTACAAGATTGTTGACCAAACACCTTACATCGCAATTCATCTCTAAAATGTAGAAGAAATTTATAAATGTCTATTTCTGGCTTACTTTAAAATATAAAGTCATTTAATTTGCCAGAATTGTTTAAAATGATATGAAGTTTATTTTATCAAATATTGCATTGTAATTTATTTCACTCATCTCACATGCATTAGCTGTAGTGACAGCAATTTATATATCATGCAGATTATATCACAAAATCTTTTAGGCAGTATTATGAGTGAATACATATTGATTAGGGGCCAATTCTCACATTAGAAATGATCAGAAGAATGTTTTGTCTTTCCTTCTGTTTTAGACTCAGATTTTGAGCTTTCACTCCGAGGAAATGTTTATCGAAGATATAGTCACTTGGAGCGTAACGGATTCTTGAAGTGGATTTTTTCCATGTATATTATGAAATATCTCTGCAATAACCATGTGCTATTACAGATTCTAATCGATAGCTGATTATTACCATTCCTTCATTTTACTTCATTTGCACTTATTCTCAAGTGTTTATTCGATTTTGTATATGCTTGCAATTTGTCACAGTCTTTCGTTGAAGTAGATTTCTAGAAGTTCACTTAGCACGCTTAATTAGTGCTAATGCTATAGCCGAAAGTCTTGGATTCTTTTTGTGCTGCTCAAATCAAATAACTGATTACGTTGCTTTCATAAGAAGATTCATGTACGGAGATCCATTAAAGAAGTATCACAACCTTCGATCATTTATTTAAATACACAGACAAATATAGATGTATATCAATCTATACACAAACACATATATGTGTGTGTGTATGTGTGTGTGTTTGTCAGGGCGGTGTGCATATCTGCGTGTGTGTGTGAGTGGGTATGTGCGCGCGTGTGTACGCAGTTATTTACATGTAAGTGTGTGTATGTATATATCTTTTTCTGGTCAGAGTAGTGTGTGCTTTTTCCTGAGTGTGTGTTTGTGTGTGTGTGTGTGTGTGTGTGGCTGTGAATGTATGTCTGTGTTTGTGCGTGTGTTATAATTACAACCATTACTAAGAACAACCCAGACCTAGGAATGTTCAAAACTACTATAGACGTCCACACAATAGCAGAGGAAATGCCACTGGACACCGAATTACATGGGACAGAACAAACTCTAGGAATCATTTATTAGACCAAACAAGCTTTCCGCAATAAATATTACGAATCAACACAATTGTGAATTATCTTGATGTTGTGAGTGCCATCAACCGCACGCACGGCTTTTTTTTATAAAACAGAGCCATGTTTTGATCACATGACTACCATCAACAGACGATATTGTATTTAAAAAAAAAACAGGGCAATATTGAAACGCCATCTCTGTATAAAACATTGGTAACTATCAAATTCCATTCAGATGCGAGACAGTACAGTGAGATCCAATAACAATAAGTGGTCTGCTATTTCTCTACTCAACTTATTTTCAATGTTGCAAACAATTATGGTTTCTGATCACAGTGAGACCAAAACTTTATCACCATCTGATTAACAAACCAGACACGTTTTATCTTGTCAAAAACTCTTTTCCTTGATTTGGATACATCTGTGTAAACTAATTGTTGTCTTCTCATTCTAAAAAAAAATGATATTACCTGATCTGAATGTTTTCTTTTTTATGTAAAATACATTTAGTCTCGTCACAGAGGATACACGAAGCCTCAAAATTTTCCCTTATTGTCAATGCTTCTATCACTTGATTTGAATACATTTATGTAAACTAATTTTTGACACAACAGAGGATACAGAATACACATATATTTAAATACACACACACACATACGCGCGCGCGCACACACACACGCACATACACACACACACACACATACATACATACATACATATATATATATATATATATATATATATATATATATATATATATATATATATATATATATATATACATATACATACATATATGTCTGTGTGAGTGTATTTATAGGCGTTAGACAAAATAATAGAAACAAAATAATAATAGCATCATAATTTTGAAATATTTATAAAACCGTGAAAAGCTTGTTTATTTTTATGTTATTTGATTTATTATTAGTGTTGCTTAATTTATGTTACTAAAATTGCTGTTCCTTTTCAGATATCATCAGAAAAGGTAATCAAAATTCATTAAAATGACAAATCTGTCGGACTTTCAAAGCGGTCAAATTGTTGGTGCTCGTAATGCTGGCGCTAGCATAATGAAAATAGCTGAAATTATTGGCGTATCAAGAAGTACTGGCTCAAAAGTAATGACAACGTTTGAGAGAGAAGGAAAAACCTCCTCGTCGAAACAAAACTCCAGAAGAAAACCAAAACATTCAGATTGGGACGGTCGGATTCTTACGCGAATTGTTAGAAATGATCACATAAGTACAGCTCCCAAATTTACTGCAAAGCTTAACGACCACCTCGAGAACCCAGTTTCCACAAACACTGTTCACCGGGAACTGCACAAAGGCGGATTTCACGGGAGGGCAATCAGAAAATCACTACTTTCAAAAACAAACGTTGCAAAGCATTTAGAGTGGATTAAAACCCT